>NC_059445.1:89429754-89519754 GCF_905237065.1 Salmo salar
AGTGGTGACTGTAAAAAGTGATGTGTTGTTTATGCTGAGTGAGGTATATTTTGTAGCTGAGTCCAGCTGTTTAGGGTTACAGGTCTACTTCCTGTTAACAGACCTTTGGAATGGAACAGCCAACCACAACCCACAAGACCTCGCTAAGTATCATGGGATACCTGATTAGACCACACAGTCTCCCACATGCTGACTCTTCATTCTCTCATCCCTTTCCCTATACCTCTCTCTCTCGCTCTATTCCTCTCTCTCTCTATCTATCTATCTATCTATCTATATATATAAACTTAGCAAAAAAAGAAACGTCTCTTTTTCAGGACCCTGTCTTTCAAAGATAATTTGTAAATATCCAAATAACTTCACAGATCTTCATTGTAAAGGGTTTAAACACTGTTTCTCATGCTTGTTCAATGAACCATAAACAATTAATGAACATGCGCCTGTGGAACAGTTGTTAAGACACTAACAGCTTACAGACGGTAGACAATTAAGGTCACAGTTATGAACATTTAGGACAGTAAAGAGGCCTTTCTACTGACTCTGAAAAACACCAAAAGAAAGATGCCCAGGGTCTCTGCTCATCTGTGTGAACGTGCCTTAGGCATGTTGCAAGAAGGCATGAGGACTGCAGATGTGTCCAGGGTAATAAATTGTAATGTCCGTACTGTGAGACGCCTAACACAGCGCTACAGGGAGACAGGATGGACAGCTGATCATCCTCACAGTGGCAGACCACGTGTAACAACACCTGCACAGGATCGGTACATCCGAACATCACACCTGTGGGACAGGTACAGGATGGCAACAACAACTGCCCGAGTTACACCAGGAACGCACAATCCCTCCATCAGTGCTCAGACTGTCCGCAATAGGCTGAGAGAGGCTGGACTGAGGGCTTGTAGGCCTGTTGTAAAGGCAGGTCCTCACCAGACATCACCGGCAACAATGGGCACAAACCCACCGTCGCTGGACCAGACAGGACTGGCAAAAAGTGCTCTTCACTGACGAGTCATGGTTTTGTCTCAACAGGGGTCATGGTCGGATTCGCGTTTATCGTTGAAGGAATGAGTGTTACACCGAGGCCTGTACTCTGGAGCGGAATCGATTTGGAGGTGAAGGGTCCGTCATGGTCTGGGGCGGTGTGTCACAGCATCATCGGACTGAGCTTGTTGTCATTTCAGGCAATCTCAACGCTGTGCGTTACAGGGAAGACATCCTCCTCCCTCATGTGGTACCCTTCCTGCAGGCTCATCCTGACATGACCCTCCAGCATGACAATGCCTCCAGCCATACTGCTCGTTCTGTGCGTGATTTCCTGCAGGACAGGAATGTCAGTGTTCTGCCATGGCCAGCGAAGAACCCGGATCTCAATCCCATTGAGCACATCTGGGACCTGTTGGATCGGAGGGTGAGGGCTAGGGCCATTACCCCCAGAAATGTCTGGGAACTTGCAGGTGCCTTGGTGGAAGAGTGGGGTAACGTGGAGAACAACGTCAAATAGGATTCTCTCAAGATTGCTCTGTTGTCCAAAATCTTTCAGATTGTGAAATAAAACATATAAATTCTACATATAAATTGCATATACAGTGCCTTCAGAAAAAATTCACACCCCTTGAATTTTCAAAATGTTTTGTGTTACAGCCTGAATTTAAAATTGATTAAATGTAGATTTTTGGGTCATTGGCCTACACATCTTTTTTTTTTATTACTTTTTTTGAAAATCTGAAATGTATTGAGTCAATAAATATTCAACACCTTTGTTATGGTAAGCCTAAATAAGTTCAGGAGTAAAAATGTGCTTAACAAGTCACATCGTAAGTTAAATGGACTCACTCTGTGTTCAATAATAGTGTTTTACATGATTTATAAATCACTAGGGCACCTATTGGTAGATGGGAAAAATGTTTTTTTTTTTAAAGCAAACATTGAATATCCCTTTGAGCATGGTGAAGTTATTAATTACACATAGGATGGTGTATCAATACACCCTGTTACTACATAGATACAGGCGTCCTTCCTAACTCAGTTGCCGGAGAGGAAGGAAACCACCGATGGTGACTTTAAAACAGTTACAGAGTTAATTGGATGTGATCGACACCTAATGTTCCTGGCATCCTCCTAGACAGCTAATGTTCCTGGGTCCTCCCTCCTAGACACCTAATGTTCCTGGGGTCTCCCTCCTAGATACCTAATGTTCCTGGGGTCTCCCTCCTAGATACCTAATGTTCCTGGGGTCTCCCTCCTAGATACCTAATGTTCCTGGGGTCTCCCTCCTAGATACCTAATGTTCCTGGGGTCTCCCTCCTAGATACCTAATGTTCCTGGGGTCTCCCTCCTAGATACCTAATGTTCCTGGGGTCTCCCTCCTAGACACCTAATGTTCCTGGGGTCTCCCTCCTAGATACCTAATGTTCCTGGGTCCTCCCTCCTAGATACCTAATGTTCCTGGGGTCTCCCTCCTAGACAGCTAATGTTCCTGGGGTCTCCCTCCTAGATACCTAATGTTCCTGGGGTCTCCCTCCTAGACACCTAATGTTCCTGGGGTCTCCCTCCTAGATACCTAATGTTCCTGGGGTCTCCCTCCTAGATACCTAATGTTCCTGGGGTCTCCCTCCTAGATACCTAATGTTCCTGGGGTCTCCCTCCTAGATACCTAATGTTCCTGGGGTCTCCCTCCTAGATACCTAATGTTCCTGGGGTCTCCCTCCTAGACACCTAATGTTCCTGGGGTCCTCCCTCCTAGATACCTAATGTTCCTGGGGTCTCCCTCCTAGATACCTAATGTTCCTGGGGTCTCCCTCCTAGACACCTAATGTTCCTGGGGTCTCCCTCCTAGATACCTAATGTTCCTGGGGTCTCCCTCCTAGACACCTAATGTTCCTGGGGTCTCCTAGACACCTAATGTTCCTGGGGTCTCCCTCCTAGACACCTAATGTTCCTGGGGTCTCCCTCCTAGATACCTAATGTTCCTGGGGTCTCCCTCCTAGATACCTAATGTTCCTGGGGTCTCCCTCCTAGATACCTAATGTTCCTGGGGTCTCCTAGACACCTAATGTTCCTGGGGTCTCCCTCCTAGATACCTAATGTTCCTGGGGTCTCCTAGACACCTAATGTTCCTGGGGTCTCCCTCCTAGACACCTAATGTTCCTGGGGTCTCCCTCCTAGATACCTAATGTTCCTGGGGTCTCCCTCCTAGATACCTAATGTTCCTGGGGTCTCCCTCCTAGATACCTAATGTTCCTGGGGTCTCCTAGACACCTAATGTTCCTGGGGTCTCCCTCCTAGATACCTAATGTTCCTGGGGTCTCCTAGACACCTAATGTTCCTGGGGTCTCCCTCCTAGATACCTAATGTTCCTGGGGTCTCCCTCCTAGACACCTAATGTTCCTGGGGTCTCCCTCCTAGACACCTAATGTTCCTGGGGTCTCCCTCCTAGATACCTAATGTTCCTGGGGTCTCCCTCCTAGATACCTAATGTTCCTGGGGTCTCCCTCCTAGATACCTAATGTTCCTGGGGTCTCCCTCCTAGATACCTCATGTTCCTGGGGTCTCCCTCCTAGATACCTAATGTTCCTGGGGTCTCCCTCCTAGATACCTAATGTTCCTGGGGTCTCCCTCCTAGACACCTAATGTTCCTTTACATTTCTTTCTACATTTCTGGAATGTGTAATGTTTCATCTTTCCAGATTGAATTCAGCCTTTAATATCTGTGTGAGAGGTGAGGGATGTCAGAGAGAGAGAGAGAGTCTGTTACAGAGATGTTCATGTAGAAACCTATCACATGCTATAACCTCTCCCCATCCACCAGAGCCCTGCTACAGTCAGGAGAGGGTGAACGACGGCTCTCACGTTCACAGTACTCTGAATAATCACCCTGCTACATTCAGGGTGATCGACGGCTCTCACGTTCACAGTACTCTGAATAATCACCCTGCTACATTCAGGGTGAACGACGGCTCTCACGTTCACAGTACTCTGAATAATCACCCTGCTACAAGTTGTGGAGAAGTTCATTAAAGGTTGTGGAGAGGTTACATAAAGGTTGTGGAGAAGTTATATAAAGGTTGTGGAGAGTTTACATGAAGGTTGTGGAGAAATTCAAGGTTGTGGAGAGGTTACATAAAGGTTGTGGAGAAGTTATATAAAGGTTGTGGAGAAATTCATTAAAGGTTGTGGAGAGGTTACATGAAGGTTGTGTAGAGGTTACATGAAGGTTGTGGAGAAATTCAAGGTTGTGGAGAAATTCATAAAGGTTGTGGAGAGGTTACATAAAAGTTGTGTAGAGGTTACATGAAGGTTGTGGAGAAATTCAAGGTTGTGTAGCGGTTACATAAAGGTTGTGGAGAGGTTACATAAAGGTTGTGTAGAGGTTACATAAATGTTGTGGAGAAATTCATAAAGCTTGTGTTGAAATTCATAAAGGTTGTGTAGAGGTTACATAAAGGTTGTGTAGAGGTTACATAAAGGTTGTGGAGAGGTTACATAAAGGTTGTGTAGAGATAACATAAAGCTTGTGTTGAAATTCATAAAGGTTGTGGAGACGTTACATAAAGGTTGTGGAGAGGTTACATAAAGGTTGTGCTCTTACCTTCTCCATTGCACATGTAGGAGTAGTAGCCTTCGGACTTGAGCATGATGAGTAACGATCCCCAGCCCAGCAGGACAGCTGAGAACAGCAGGTTTTCTATGATGGCTGTCACCGCCATCCACCAGCGCCTGGCAAATGCTGTGGCCAGGGACGGAGCCATGACCAGACAGGAGAGGAGAATAGGGGGGAGAGAAACGGGGAGTCTAGAGGCCTGAGGTCAAAGTTCAGAGAACGGGAAGAGCTGAGAGTGAGGAGAAGACCGGGAAGCAGCAAATGTTTAGTGACAAGAGACCCTCAGCTAGTAGTCTGGTGATCAGGGTTCACAGGTCTGGGGAGAGAGAGGAGACAGAGAGAGAGAGAGGGGGAGAGAGGGGGACAGAGAGAGAGGGGAGAGAGAGAGAGAGAGAGAGAGAGAGAGAGAGAGAGAGAGAGAGAGAGAGAGAGAGAGAGAGAGAGGGGGGGAGAGAGGGGGACAGAGAGAGAGAGAGGGAGAGACAGAGAGAGAGAGGGGGAGAGAGAGAGGCGAGAGAGAGAGAGAGAGAGAGATTATTCCAGCCGTTCTGAACACTGGGCAGTAGTTGTTGAAAATTCAATATGATCCCATGTACATTAATTACTGGTACTTTATTGATGCTGATGGTCCTCTGTATTATTGAAATGTCTGACTGTTGATGAACCTTCTCCCCCATTACATCTCACAACTCTAAAGGTGAAACCATGTGACCACGTGGTCCTTTGACCTTCAGGCTGATTCATACTCTTTCTCTTTTCTCCTGCTCTCTCTTCATGAGGGTGAGAGTCCTTCCCTCCCTCCCTCCCTCCCTCCCTCAGCTATAGGACACATGGACGCACACACTGACCTGGTGTAATTACCTAGGCAACACCTCTAGATTATATTGTAGATAGTTACACATTAACAGCGGTGACACGTCGTCCATGTTCAGCTACAGTATCAAAGTCTCCCCCAACAGACAGTGGAAGAGGAGAGAGTTAGTTACGCGCTGGTGATAATAACATGACTTCTGTTCAGTGTGGGAACTGATGAAGGATAAACTGGACTTGCTGGCTGGCTGGCTCTCTCTCCCTCTCTCTTGTTCCTTCCCCTCCCTCACTCCTCTCTGTCTCTCTCTCTCCCCCCTCTCCTTCCTTCCTTCCTTCCTTCCTTCCTTCCCCTCCCTCACTCCTCTCTCTCTCTCTCTCTCTCTTGTTCCTTCCCCTCCCCTCACTCCTCTCTCTCCCTCTCTCTTGTTCCTTCCCCTCCCTCACTCCTCTCTCTCTCTCTCTCTCTCCCCTCTCTCCCTCTCTCTTGTTCCTTCCCCTCCCTCACTCCTCTCTCTCTCTCTCTCCCCCCTCTCCTTCCTTCCTTCCTTCCTTCCTTCCCCTCCCTCACACCTCTCTCTCTCTCTCTCTCTCCCCTCTCTCTCTTTCCTTGCCCTCCCTCACTCTCTCCCCCCTCTCTCTCGCCCCTCTCTCTCTCTTTCCTTGCCCTCCCTCACTCCCCTCACTCTGTCTCTCTCTCTCTCTCCCCTCTCTCTCTCCCCTCTCTCGCTCTCTCTTTCCTTCCCCTCCCTCCCCCTCAATACATTATCTGCCCAACGGCGCATCCCAATCCGCAGCACTGCAAAATAAACGGCAGATAAACAAAACGGATGAAAACACTGTGGCCCCGTCGGCACTTTTCTAATCATAACTCTGGAGCCAAAACTGCTTGAGAGAATAAGGCCAAACCATTAGCTCATAATGACCTAGACAGCTAGTGGACAGCGTACTGAATTCAGCAGGCTGACACACAACCATCTATCAATACATTCTGTTGTCCATATTCAACTTCTTATATTAAACATCACTCGCCCAGAGATATACATCAGATACATGGTTTCACCGATGGAAATACAAAGATGAGTTCTTCCAAGCTTCTATTGCTTATTATTAATTAACATGGGAAGAAATAAGGTGATTTAACATACAACATTAAAACACTATTTCCAATCTATTCAGCGTAGACAGTTTGTACTAACAGTATCCTAGGTGAAGACAAGTATGGCTCCATGCAGTTATATTACAGGCCAGTTACCTACTGGTAGCCTAGTCCCCGACGCACACAGGAGTTCAGTTTGATGTTGTTCAGAACTCTGAGGGCTTCTTGTCTTGCTGTGGTCCTGGTCAATCGTACCGGCATCTGGACGGGGGAAGCCCTTTATATGCACCTCGAACCGGGGAAAACATCTCAAACTTACTATTGGCTTTCTGAGGTGCCACTGGAACACTGCTGCAGCCAATCAGAGCTCCCCCTCACAGTCGCCCTCTACGGGTTCCACGGAGGAAAAGAGAGAGAGAGAGACAAAGAGCTGAGGCACAGGAAATATATTGACAAAGACTTATGTTTTGATTAAGATTTGGAACTGGGCGTTTATAATAGTGAAGTCATTTCATTGTATTTATTTAGCCAGGATAATATACTCAGCAATAATTGACAATGTTTAGCAGGGAGTCCTGCGTTTCAAGAGTAAGGTCAAACAAAGTCACGGAAACAGAAAGACAAAGCAGAGTGGAGATGAGGATGGACTCTATCTATAGTATCTATCTATCTATCTATAGTATCTATCTATCTATCTATAGTATCTATCTATCTATCTATAGTATCTATCTATCTATCTATAGTATCTATCTATCTATCTATAGTATCTGTCAATCTATCTATAGTATCTGTCAATCTATCTATAGTATCTATCTATCTATAGTATCTATCTATCTATAGTATCTATCTATCTATAGTATCTATCTATCTATCTATAGTATCTATCTATCTATCTATCTATAGTATCTATCTATCTATCTATCTATAGTATCTATCTATAGTATCTACCTATCTATCTATAGTATCTATCTATAGTATCTATCTATATATCTATCTATAGTATCTATCTATAGTATCTATCTATCTATCTATCTATAGTATCTATCTATAGTATCTATCTATAGTATCTATCTATAGTATCTATCTATAGTATCTATCTATCTATCTATCTATCTATAGTATCTATCTGTCAATCTATCTATCTATAGTATCTATCTATCTATAGTATCTATCTATAGTATCTATCTATCAATCTATAGTATCTATCTATCTATCTATCTATAGTATCTATCTGTCAATCTATCTATCTATAGTATCTATCTATCTATAGTATCTATCTATAGTATCTATCTATCTATCTATAGTATCTATCTATCTATCTATAGTATCTATCTATCTATCTATAGTATCTATCTATCTATAGTATCTATCTATCTATCTATCTATCTATCTATCTATCTATCTATCTATCTATAGTATCTATCTATCTATCTATAGTATCTATCTATCTATAGTATCTATCTATCTATCTATAGTATCTATCTATCTATCTATAGTATCTATCTATCTATCTATCTATAGTATCTATCTATAGTATCTATCTATCTATCTATAGTATCTATCTATAGTATCTATCTATCTATCTATAGTATCTATCTATAGTATCTATCTATCTATCTATAGTATCTATCTATATTATCTATCTATCTATCTATAGTATCTATCTATAGTATCTATCTATCTATCTATCTATCTATCTATAGTATCTATCTGTCAATCTATCTATCTATAGTATCTATATATCTATAGTATCTATCTATAGTATCTATCTATCTATCTATAGTATCTATCTATCTATCTATAGTATCTATCTATCTATCTATCTATAGTATCTATCTGTCAATCTATCTATCTATAGTATCTATCTATCTATCTATAGTATCTATCTATCTATCTATAGTATCTATCTATCTATCTATAGTATCTATCTATCTATAGTATCTATCTATCTATAGTATCTATCTATCTATAGTATCTATCTATAGTATCTATCAAATCTATCTATCTATAGTATCTATCTATCTATCTATCTATCTATCTATCTATCTATCTATCTATCTATCTATCTATCTATCTATCTATCTATCTATCTATCTATCTATCTATCTATAGTATCTATCTATGTATCTATAGTATCTATCTACCTATCTATAGTATCTATCTATCTATCTATCTATAGTATCTATCTATCTATAGTATCTATCAATCTATAGTATCTATCTATCTATCTATCTATCTATAGTATCTATCTATCTATCTATCTATCTATCTATCTATCTATCTATCTATCTATCTATCTATCTATCTATAGTATCTGTCTATCTATAGTATATATCTATAGTATCTATCTATAGTATCTATCTACCTATCTATAGTATCTATCAATCTATAGTATCTATCTATATATCTATCTATCTATCTATCTATCTACCTATCTATAGTATCTATCTATCTATAGTATCTGTCTATCTATAGTATCTATCAATCTATAGTATCTATCTATTTATAGTATCTATCTATTTATAGTATCTATCTATTTATAGTATCTATCTATCTATAGTATCTATCTATCTATAGTATCTATCTATCTATCTATCTATAGTATCTATCTATCTATAGTATCTATCAATCTATAGTATCTATCTATAGTATCTATCTATAGTATCTATCTATCTATCTATAGTATCTATCTATAGTATCTATCTATCTATCTATCTATAGTATCTGTCTATCTATAGTATCTATCTATCTATCTATCTATCTATCTATCTATCTATAGTATCTATCTATCTATCTATCTATCTATCTATCTATAGTATCTATCTATCTATCTATAGTATCTATCTATCTATAGTATCTATCTATCTATCTATAGTATCTATCTATCTATAGTATCTATCTATCTATAGTATCTATCTATAGTATCTATCTATCTATCTATCTATAGTATATATCTATCTATAGTATCTATCTATCTATCTAATCTATCTATCTATAGTATCTATCTATCTATCTATCTAATCTATCTATCTATAGTATCTATCTATCTATCTATCTATAGTATCTATCTATCTATAGTATTTATCTATCTATCTATAGTATCTATCTATCTATCTATCTATCTATCTATCTATCTATCTATCTATCTATCTATCTATAGTATCTATCTATCTATCTATCTATAGTATCTGTCAATCTATCTATAGTATCTATCTATCTATCTATCTATCTATCTATAGTATCTGTCAATCTATCTATAGTATCTATCTATCTATCTATCTATCTATCTATCTATAGTATCTGTCAATCTATCTATAGTATCTATCTATCTATCTATCTATCTATCTATAGTATCTATCTATCTATCTATCTATCTATCTATCTATAGTATCTGTCAATCTATCTATAGTATCTATCTATAGTATCTATCTATCTATCTATCTATCTATCTATCTATCTATCTATCTATCTATCTATCTATCTATAGTATCTGTCAATCTATCTATAGTATCTATCTATCTATAGTATCTATCTATAGTATCTATAGTATCTATCTATCTATCTATCTATCTATCTATCTATAGTATCTATCTATAGTATCTATCTATCTATCTATCTATCTATAGTATCTATCTATCTATCTATCTATAGTATCTATCTATCTATAGTATCTATAGTATCTATCTATCTATCTATAGTATCTATCTATCTATCTATCTATAGTATCTGTCAATCTATCTATCTATCTATCTATAGTATCTGTCTATCTTCATTCATCTATCTGTCTATCTATCTATAGTATCTATAGTATCTATCTATCTATAGTATCTATCTATCTATCTATCTATCTATCTATCTATCTATCTATCTATAGTATCTATCAATCTGTCTATAGTATCTATCTATCTATCTATCTATAGTATCTATCAATCTATATATAGTATATATCTATAGTATCGTTCAATCTATCTGTAGTATCTATCTATAGTATCTATCTATCTATCTATCTATCTATAGTATCTATCAATCTATAGTATCTATCAATCTATCTATAGTATCTATCTATCTATCTATCTATAGTATCTATCTATAGTATCTATAGTATCTATCTATCTATCTATCTATCTATAGTATCTATCTATCTATAGTATCTATCTATCTATCTATAGTATCTATCTATCTATCTATCTATAGTATCTATCTATCTATAGTATCTATCTATAGTATCTATCTATCTATCTATCTATAGTATCTATCTATCTATAGTATCTATCTATCTATCTATCTATCTATCTATAGTATCTATCTATCTATCTATAGTATCTATCAATCTATCTATAGTATCTATCTATCTATCTATAGTATCTATCTATCTATCTATAGTATCTATCTATCTATCTATCTATCTATAGTATCTATCTATCTATCTATCTATCTATCTATAGTATCTATCTATCTATCTATAGTATCTATCTATGTATCTATCTATCTATAGTATCTATAGTATCTATCTATAGTATCTATCTATAGTATCTATCAATCTATCTATAGTATCTATCTATAGTATCTATCTATCTGTAGTATCTATCTATAGTATCTATCTATCTATAGTATCTATCTATCTATCGTATCTATCTATCTATAGTATCTATCTATCTATCTATCTATAGTATCTATCTATGTATCTATAGTATCTATCTATGTATCTATCTATCTATAGTATCTATCTATCTATGTATCTATCTATAGTATCTATCATATCTATCTATAGTATCTATCGTATCTATCTATCTATAGTATCTATCTATCTATAGTATCTATCTATCTATAGTATCTATCTATCTATAGTATCTATCTATCTATCTATCTATCTATAGTATCTATCTATCTATAGTATCTATCTATCTATAGTATCTATCTATCTATAGTATCTATGTATAGTATCTGTCTATAGTATCTATAGTATCTATCTATCTATCTATAGTATCTATCTATCTATCTATAGTATCTATCTATCTATAGTATCTATCTATCTATAGTATCTATCTATCTATCTATAGTATCTATCTATCTATCTATAGTATCTATCTATCTATATATCTATAGTATCTATAGTATCTATCTATAGTATCTATCTATAGTATATATCTATAGTATCTATCTATCTATAGTATCTATCTATAGTATATATCTATCTATAGTATCTATCTATCTATCTATAGTATCTATCTATCTATAGTATCTATCTATCTATAGTATCTATCTATCGTATCTATCTATCTATAGTATCTATCTATTTATCTATCTATAGTATCTATCTATCTATCTATAGTATCTATCTATGTATCTATAGTATCTATCTATGTATCTATCTATCTATCTATCTATCTATAGTATCTATCTATAGTATCTATCTATAGTATCTATCTATCTATAGTATCTATCTATCTATCTATCTATCTATCTATCTATCTATCTATAGTATCTATCTATCTATAGTATCTATCTATCTATAGTATCTATCTATAGTATCTATCTATAGTATCTATCTATCTATAGTATCTATCTATAGTATCTATCTATCTATCTATAGTATCTATACATCTATCTATCTATAGTATCTATCTATCTATACATCTATCTATCTATCTATCTATCTATCTATCTATCTATAGTATCTATACATCTATCTATCTATCTATCTATCTATAGTATCTATCTATCTATAGTATCTATCTATCTATAGTATCTATCTATCTATCGTATCTATCTATCTATAGTATCTATCTATCTATCTATCTATAGTATCTATCTATATCTATCTATCTATCTATCTATAGTATCTATCTATCTATCTATAGTATCTATCTATAGTATCTATCTATCTATAGTATCTATCTATCTATCTATAGTATCTATCTATAGTATCTATCTATAGTATCTATCTATCTATAGTATCTATCTATCTATAGTATCTATCTATCTATCTATCTATAGTATCTATCTATCTATAGTATCTATCTATCTATAGTATCTATCTATCTATAGTATCTATCTATCTATAGTATCTATGTATAGTATCTGTCTATAGTATCTATAGTATCTATATATCTATCTATAGTATCTATATATCTATCTATAGTATCTATCTATCGTATCTATCTATCTATAGTATCTATCTATAGTATCTATAGTATCTATCTATCTATCTATAGTATCTATCTATCTATAGTATCTATCTATCTATAGTATCTATCTATCTATAGTATCTATCTATCTATCTATCTATCTATCTATCTATCTATAGTATCTATCTATCTATAGTATCTATCTATCTATCTATCTATCTATCTATCTATCTATAGTATCTATCTATCTATAGTATCTATCTATCTATAGTATCTATCTATCTATAGTATCTATCTATAGTATCTGTCTATAGTATCTATAGTATCTATATATCTATCTATAGTATCTATCTATCCTATCTATCTATCTAATCTATCTATCTATAGTATCTATCTATCTATAGTATCTATCTATCTATAGTATCTATCTATATTATCTATCTATAGTATCTGTCTATAGTATCGGTCTATAGTATCTATCCATCTATAGTATCTATATATCTATCTATAGTATCTATCTATAGTATCTATCTATCTATAGTATCTATCTATCTATAGTATCTATCTATCTATCTATAGTATCTATCTATCTATCTATCTATCTATCTATAGTATCTATCTATCTATCTATCTATAGTATCTATAGTATCTATCTATCTATAGTATCTATCTATCTATAGTATCTATCTCTAGTATCTATCTACCTATCTATCTATAGTATCTATCTATCTATCTATAGTATCTATCTATGTATCTATAGTATCTATCTATGTATCTATCTATCTATAGTATCTATCTATCTATCTATAGTATCTATCTATAGTATCTATCTATAGTATCTATCTATCTATAGTATCTATCTATCTATAGTATCTATCTATCTATCTATCTATCTATAGTATCTATCTATCTATAGTATCTATCTATCTATAGTATCTATGTATAGTATCTGTCTATAGTATCTATCTATCTATAGTATCTATGTATAGTATCTGTCTATAGTATCTATAGTATCTATATATCTATCTATAGTATCTATATATCTATAGTATCTATCTATCTATAGTATCTATCTATTTATCTATCTATAGTATCTATCTATATTATCTATCTATCTATCTATAGTATCTATCTATCTATAGTATCTATCTATCTATAGTATCTATCTATCTATCGTATCTATCTATCTATAGTATCTATCTATTTATCTATCTATAGTATCTATCTATATTATCTATCTATCTATCTATAGTATCTATCTATGTATCTATAGTATCTATCTATGTATCTATCTATCTATAGTATCTATCTATCTATCTATCTATAGTATCTATCTATAGTATCTATCTATAGTATCTATCTATAGTATCTATCTATCTATAGTATCTATCTATCTATAGTATCTATCTATCTATAGTATCTATCTATCTATCTATCTATAGTATCTATCTATCTATAGTATCTATCTATCTATAGTATCTATCTATCTATAGTATCTATCTATCTATAGTATCTATCTATAGTATCTGTCTATATCTATCTATCTATCTATAGTATCTATCTATCTATCTATAGTATCTATCTATCGTATCTATCTATCTATAGTATCTATCTATAGTATCTATAGTATCTATCTATCTATCTATAGTATCTATCTATCTATAGTATCTATCTATCTATAGTATCTATCTATCTATAGTATCTATCTATCTATCTATCTATAGTATCTATCTATCTATAGTATCTATCTATCTATAGTATCTATCTATCTATCTATCTATCTATCTATAGTATCTATCTATCTATAGTATCTATCTATCTATAGTATCTATCTATCTATAGTATCTATCTATAGTATCTGTCTATAGTATCTATAGTATCTATATATCTATCTATAGTATCTATCTATCCTATCTATCTATCTAATCTATCTATCTATAGTATCTATCTATCTATAGTATCTATCTATCTATAGTATCTATCTATATTATCTATCTATAGTATCTGTCTATAGTATCTGTCTATAGTATCTATCCATCTATAGTATCTATATATCTATCTATAGTATCTATATATCTATCTATAGTATCTATCTATAGTATCTATCTATCTATAGTATCTATCTATCTATAGTATCTATCTATCTATCTATAGTATCTATCTATCTATCTATCTATCTATCTATAGTATCTATCTATCTATCTATCTATAGTATCTATAGTATCTATCTATCTATAGTATCTATCTATCTATCTATCTATAGTATCTATCTCTAGTATCTATCTACCTATCTATCTATAGTATCTATCTACCTATCTATCTATAGTATCTATCTATCTATATATCTATCTATAGTATCTATCTATCTATAGTATCTATCTATCTACACTGGTTCCAACTGTTTATAGTCTGTCCCTTCATACATTCACCTCCAGCTGTATCTATCTATCTATATATCTATCTATAGTATCTATACATCTATAGTATCTATCCATCTATAGTATCTATAGTATCTATAGTATCTATCTATCTATAGTATCTATCTATCTATCTATAGTATCTATCTATCTATCTATCTATAGTATCTATCTATCTATCTATAGTATCTATCTATCTATAGTATCTATCTATAGTATCTATCTATCTATCTATAGTATCTATCTATCTATAGTATCTATCTATCTATCTATAGTATCTATCTATCTATCTATCTATAGTATCTATCTATCTATCTATCTATAGTATCTATCTATCTATCTATAGTATCTATCTATCTATCTATCTATAGTATCTATCTATCTATCTATCTATAGTATCTATCTATCTATCTATCTATCTATCTATCTATAGTATCTATCTATCTATCTATAGTATCTATCTATAGTATCTATCTATCTATCTATAGTATCTAGCTATAGTATCTATCTATCTATATATCTATAGTATCTATCTATAGTATCTATCTATAGTATATATCTAGAGTATATATCTATCTATAGTATCTATCTATAGTATATATATATCTATAGTATCTATCTATAGTATCTATCTATCTATAGTATCTATCTATCGTATCTATCTATCTATAGTATCTATCTCTTTATCTATCTATAGTATCTATCTATTTATCTATCTATAGTATCTATCTATGTATCTATCTATCTATAGTATCTATCTATAGTATCTATCTATAGTATCTATCTATAGTATCTATCTATAGTATCTATCTATCTATAGTATCTATCTATCTATAGTATCTATCTATAGTATCTATATATCTATAGTATCTATCTATCTATCTATCTATCTATCTATCTATCTATCTATAGTATCTATCTATCTATCTATCTATAGTATCTATCTATCTATAGTATCTATCTATCTATAGTATCTATCTATCTATAGTATCTATGTATAGTATCTGTCTATAGTATCTATAGTATCTATATATCTATCTATAGTATCTATATATCTATCTATAGTATCTATCTATCGTATCTATCTATCTATAGTATCTATCTATAGTATCTATAGTATCTATCTATCTATCTATAGTATCTATCTATCTATAGTATCTATCTATCTATAGTATCTATCTATAGTATCTGTCTATAGTATCTATAGTATCTATATATCTATCTATAGTATCTATCTATAGTATCTGTCTATAGTATCTATATATCTATCTATAGTATCTATATATCTATCTATAGTATCTATCTATCGTATCTATCTATCTATAGTATCTATCTATAGTATCTATAGTATCTATCTATCTATCTATAGTATCTATCTATCTATAGTATCTATCTATCTATAGTATCTATCTATAGTATCTGTCTATAGTATCTATAGTATCTATATATCTATCTATAGTATCTATCTATAGTATCTGTCTATAGTATCTATAGTATCTATATATCTATCTATAGTATCTATCTATCCTATCTATCTAATCTATCTATAGTACCTATCTATATTATCTATCTATAGTATCTGTCTATAGTATCTGTCTATAGTATCTATCCATCTATAGTATCTATCTATCTATAGTATCTATATATCTATAGTATCTATCTATCTATCTATCTATAGTATCTATCTATCTATAGTATCTATCTATCTATAGTATCTATCTATCTATAGTATCTATGTATAGTATCTGTCTATAGTATCTATAGTATCTATATATCTATCTATAGTATCTATATATCTATCTATAGTATCTATCTATCGTATCTATCTATCTATAGTATCTATCTATAGTATCTATAGTATCTATCTATCTATAGTATCTATCTATAGTATCTATCTATCTATAGTATCTATCTATCTATAGTATCTATCTATAGTATCTATCTATCTATAGTATCTATCTATCTATAGAATCTATCTATAGTATCTGTCTATAGTATCTATAGTATCTATATATCTATCTATAGTATCTATCTATCCTATCTATCTAATCTATCTATAGTACCTATCTATATTATCTATCTATAGTATCTGTCTATAGTATCTGTCTATAGTATCTATCCATCTATAGTATCTATCTATCTATAGTATCTATATATCTATCTATAGTATCTATCTATAGTATCTATCTATCTATAGTATCTATCTATCTATAGTATCTATCTATCTATAGTATCTATCTATCTATCTATCTATCTATAGTATCTATCTATCTATAGTATCTATCTATCTATAGTATCTATCTATCTATAGTATCTATGTATAGTATCTGTCTATAGTATCTATAGTATCTATATATCTATCTATAGTATCTATATATCTATCTATCGTATCTATCTATCGTATCTATCTATCTATAGTATCTATCTATAGTATCTATAGTATCTATAGTATCTATCTATCTATCTATAGTATCTATCTATCGATCTATCTATAGTATCTATCTATCTATCTATAGTATCTATCTATCTATCTATCTATAGTATCTATCTATCTATAGTATCTATCTATAGTATCTATAGTATCTATCTATAGTATCTATCTATCCTATCTATCTATCTAATCTATCTATCTATAGTATCTATCTATCTATAGTATCTATCTATATTATCTATCTATAGTATCTGTCTATAGTATCTGTCTATAGTATCTATCCATCTATAGTATCTATATATCTATCTATAGTATCTATATATCTATCTATAGTATCTATCTATAGTATCTATCTATAGTATCTATCTATCTATAGTATCTATCTATCTATCTATAGTATCTATCTATCGATCTATCTATAGTATCTATCTATCTATCTATAGTATCTATCTATCTATCTATCTATAGTATCTATCTATCTATAGTATCTATCTATCTATCTATCAATCTATAGTATCTACCTATCTATCTATAGTATCTATCTACCTATATATCTATAGTATCTATCTATCTATATATCTATCTATAGTATCTATCTATCTATAGTATCTATCTATCTACACCAGTGGTTCCCAAACTGTTTATAGTCCTGTACCCCTTCAAACATTCACCCTCCAGCTGTATCTATCTATCTATATATCTATCTATAGTATCTATACATCTATAGTATCTATAGTATATATCCATCTATAGTATCTATCTATCTATCTATCTATCTATAGTATCTATAGTATCTATCTATCTATAGTATCTATCTATCTATCTATAGTATCTATCTATCTATCTATCTATAGTATCTATCTATCTATAGTATCTATCTATAGTATCTATCTATCTATCTATAGTATCTATCTATAGTATCTATCTATCTATCTATAGTATCTATCTATCTATCTATAGTATCTATCTATCTATCTATAGTATCTATCTATCTATCTATAGTATCTATCTATCTATCTATAGTATCTATCTATCTATCTATCTATAGTATCTATCTATCTATAGTATCTATCTATAGTATCTATCTATCTATCTATAGTATCTATCTATAGTATCTATCTATCTATATATCTATAGTATCTATCTATAGTATCTATCTATAGTATATATCTATCTATAGTATCTATCTATAGTATATATATATCTATAGTATCTATCTATAGTATCTATCTATCTATAGTATCTATCTATCTATAGTATCTATCTATCGTATCTATCTATCTATAGTATCTATCTATCTATAGTATCTATCTATGTATCTATAGTATCTATCTATGTATCTATCTATCTATAGTATCTATCTATCTATCTATAGTATCTATCTATAGTATCTATCTATAGTATCTATCTATCTATAGTATCTATCTATCTATAGTATCTATCTATCTATAGTATCTATCTATCTATAGTATCTATCTATCTATAGTATCTATGTATAGTATCTGTCTATAGTATCTATAGTATCTATAGTATCTATGTATAGTATCTGTCTATAGTATCTATAGTATCTATATATCTATCTATAGTATCTATATATCTATAGTATCTATCTATCTATAGTATCTATCTATTTATCTATCTATAGTATCTATCTATATTATCTATCTATCCATCTATAGTATCTATCTATCTATAGTATCTATCTATCTATAGTATCTATCTATCTATCGTATCTATCTATCTATAGTATCTATCTATTTATCTATCTATAGTATCTATCTATATTATCTATCTATCTATCTATAGTATCTATCTATGTATCTATAGTATCTATCTATGTATCTATCTATCTATAGTATCTATCTATCTATCTATAGTATCTATCTATAGTATCTATCTATCTATAGTATCTATCTATCTATAGTATCTATCTATCTATCTATCTATCTATCTATCTATCTATCTATCTATCTATCTATAGTATCTATCTATCTATAGTATCTATCTATCTATAGTATCTATCTATCTATAGTATCTATGTATAGTATCTGTCTATAGTATCTATAGTATCTATATATCTATCTATAGTATCTATATATCTATCTATAGTATCTATCTATCTATAGTATCTATCTATAGTATCTATAGTATCTATCTATCTATAGTATCTATCTATCTATAGTATCTATCTATCTATAGTATCTATCTATCTATCTATCTATCTATCTATCTATCTATAGTATCTATCTATCTATAGTATCTATCTATCTATAGTATCTATCTATCTATAGTATCTATCTATAGTATCTGTCTATAGTATCTATAGTATCTATATATCTATCTATAGTATCTATCTATAGTATCTATCTATCTATAGTATCTATCTATCTATAGTATCTATCTATCTATAGTATCTATCTATCTATAGTATCTATCTATATTATCTATCTATAGTATCTGTCTATAGTATCTATCCATCTATAGTATCTATATATCTATCTATAGTATCTATATATCTATCTATAGTATCTATCTATAGTATCTATCTATAGTATCTATCTATCTATCTATAGTATCTATCTATCTATCTATAGTATCTATCTATCTATCTATCTATAGTATCTATCTATCTATCTATCTATAGTATCTATAGTATCTATCTATCTATAGTATCTATCTATCTATAGTATCTATCTATCTATCTATCTATCTATCTATCTATCTATCTATCTATCTATCTATAGTATCTATCTCTAGTATCTATCTACCTATCTATCTATAGTATCTATCTATAGTATCTATCTATCTATATATCTATCTATAGTATCTATCTATCTATAGTATCTATCTATCTACACCAGTGGTTCCCAAACTGTTTATAGTCCTGTACCCCTTCAAACATTCACCCTCCAGCTGTATCTATCTATCTATATATCCATCTATAGTATCTATAGTATCTATAGTATCTATAGTATCTATCTATCTATAGTATCTATCTATCTATCTATCTATAGTATCTATCTATCTATCTATAGTATCTATCTATCTATAGTATCTATCTATAGTATCTATCTATCTATCTATAGTATCTATCTATCTATCTATAGTATCTATCTATCTATAGTATCTATCTATCTATAGTATCTATCTATCTATCTATAGTATCTATATATCTATCTATAGTATCTATCTATAGTGTCTATCTATCTATCTATAGTATCTATCTATCTATCTATAGTATCTATCTATCTATCTATAGTATCTATCTATCTATCTATCTATAGTATCTATCTATCTATCTATCTATAGTATCTATCTATCTATCTATCTATAGTATCTATAGTATCTATCTATCTATAGTATCTATCTATCTATCTATCTATCTATAGTATCTATCTCTAGTATCTATCTACCTATCTATCTATAGTATCTATCTACCTATCTATCTATAGTATCTATCTATCTATATATCTATCTATAGTATCTATCTATCTATAGTATCTATCTACACCAGTGGTTCCCAAACTGTTTATAGTCCTGTACCCCTTCAAACATTCACCCTCCAGCTGTATCTATCTATCTATATATCCATCTATAGTATCTATAGTATCTATAGTATCTATCCATCTATAGTATCTATAGTATCTATAGTATCTATCTATCTATAGTATCTATCTATCTATCTATAGTATCTATCTATCTATCTATAGTATCTATCTATCTATCTATCTATAGTATCTATCTATCTATAGTATCTATCTATAGTATCTATCTATCTATCTATAGTATCTATCTATCTATCTATAGTATCTATCTATCTATAGTATCTATCTATCTATCTATCTATAGTATCTATCTATCTATCTATAGTATCTATCTATCTATCTATCTATAGTATCTATCTATCTATCTATCTATAGTATCTATCTATCTATCTATAGTATCTATCTATAGTATCTATCTATCTATATATCTATAGTATCTATCTATAGTATCTATCTATAGTATATATCTAGAGTATATATCTATCTATAGTATCTATCTATAGTATATATATATCTATAGTATCTATCTATAGTATCTATCTATAGTATCTATCTATCTATAGTATCTATCTATCTATAGTATCTATCTATTTATCTATCTATAGTATCTATCTATGTATCTATAGTATCTATCTATGTATCTATCTATCTATAGTATCTATCTATCTATAGTATCTATCTATAGTATCTATCTATAGTATCTATCTATAGTATCTATCTATAGTATCTATCTATCTATAGTATCTATCTATCTATAGTATCTATCTATCTATAGTATCTATATATCTATAGTATCTATCTATCTATAGTATCTATCTATCTATCTATCTATCTATAGTATCTATCTATCTATCTATCTATAGTATCTATCTATCTATAGTATCTATCTATCTATAGTATCTATCTATCTATAGTATCTATCTATCTATAGTATCTATGTATAGTATCTGTCTATAGTATCTATCTATCTATAGTATCTATCTATAGTATCTATAGTATCTATCTATCTATCTATAGTATCTATCTATAGTATCTATCTATCTATAGTATCTATCTATCTATAGTATCTATCTATCTATAGTATCTATCTATAGTATCTATCTATCTATAGTATCTATCTATCTATAGTATCTATCTATAGTATCTGTCTATAGTATCTATAGTATCTATATATCTATCTATAGTATCTATCTATCCTATCTATCTAATCTATCTATCTATAGTACCTATCTATATTATCTATCTATAGTATCTGTCTATAGTATCTGTCTATAGTATCTATCCATCTATAGTATCTATCTATCTATAGTATCTATATATCTATCTATAGTATCTATCTATAGTATCTGTCTATAGTATCTATCTATCTATAGTATCTATCTATCTATCTATAGTATCTATCTATCTATCTATCTATAGTATCTATCTATAGTATTTATCTATAGTATCTATCTATCTATCTATGGTATATATCTATAGTATCTATCTATCTATAGTATCTATCTATCTATAGTATCTATCTATCTATCTATCTAACTATAGTATCTATAGCATATACCTATAGTATCTATCTATCTATAGTATCTATCTATCTATCTATAGTATCTATAGTATCTATCTATCTATAGTATCTATCTATCTATCTATCTCTAGTATCTATCTCTAGTATCTATCTACCTATCTATCTATAGTATCTATCTACCTATCTATCTATAGTATCTATCTATCTATATATCTATCTATAGTATCTATCTATCTATAGTATCTATCTATCTACACCAGTGGTTCCCAAACTGTTTATAGTCCTGTACCCCTTCAAACATTCACCCTCCAGCTGTACCCCCTCTAGCACCAGGGTCAGTGCACTCTCAAATGTTGTTTTTTGCCATCATTGTAAGCCTGCCACACACACACTATACGATACATTTATTAAACATCAGAATGAGTGTGAGTTTTTGTCACAACCCGGTTCGTGGGAAGTGACAAAGAGCTCTTATTGGACCAGGACACAAATAATAATATAATAATAACCAATAATGTTGCTCTTTATTTAGCCATCTTACATATAAAACCTTATTTGTTCATCGAAAATAACTCAACACAGGTTAATGAGAAGGGTGTGCTTGAAAGGATGCACATAACTCTGTAATGTTGGGTTGTATTGGAGAGAGTCTCAGTCTTAAATCATTTTCCACACACAGTCTGTGCCTGTATTTTGTTTTCATGCTAGTGAGGGCCGAGAATCCACTCTCACATAGGGACATGGTTGCAAAGGGCATCAGTGTCTTAACAGAGCGATCTCCCAAGGCAGGATACTCTGAGCGCAGCCCTATCCAATAATCTGGCAGTGGCTTCTGATTAAATTCCATTTTCACAGAACCGCTTGTTCCAATTTCGACGAGGTTCTCGTATTCAGATATCGGTTAGTGGACTGGAGGCAGGGCATGAAAGGGATAACGAATCCAGTTGTTTGTGTCGTCCGTTTCGGGGAAGTTCCTGCTCACCAAACTCACTCAGGTGATTCGCTATATCACATTTATTATTTACATATTTACATATTATTTACATATTTTTATTTTATTTATCACCTTTATTTAACCAGGTAGGCCAGTTGAGGTAGGGTGGGGAAGGTGGGGTTTCAGGTGTCTCCAGAAGGTGGTGATTGACTCCGCTGTCCTGGCGTCGTGAGGGAGCTTGTTCCACCAAGCTCACTCATCTTATATGGTGAGCTACTGAGTGGCTAGGACAGGCAAGCCCCATACTATTGTGAAGAACTTAATTCTTCCTGCTGCCGCAGATATGGCTGGGACAATGCTGGGGGAAAAGACCCCAAAAAACTATACAGACAATGACTTCATCAAACAACACTGTTTCACGACGCATCAGTGACATGGCAGGAGATGTTTTGAAAACAATTACTGCTTCGCATAGAAGCCAGTGAATTCTATGCGTTACAGCTGGATGAGTCAACAGACGTGGCGGGCCTGGCACAGCTCCTGGTATATGTCCGTTACGTTTACGGGGGGGTCAATTAAGGAAGACATCCACTTCTGCAAACCACTGGAAACCAGGACAACATGAGAGGATATGTTTTATGTACTGGACAGCTTTGTGCCTTCAAACTTTGGTTCTCGCCTGAATGATCTGAATTTAGGATTACAGGGACGCTCCACAAATACATTCAATGTGCAGGACAAAATTGAGGCTATGATTAAAAACCTCTTAGGGATCCGCCCATTTTTTTCAATTTTCGTCTAAAATGACATACCCAAATCTAACTGCATTTAGCTCTGGACATAAAGCAAGGAAATGCATATTCTTGCATATTCTTGATACAATTTGAACGGAAACACTTTGAAGTTTGAGGATGAAATGTGAAATTAATGTAGGAGAATATAACACATTAGATCTGGTAAAAGATAATACAAAGAAAAAAACCTTTTTTGTATTTTTTTTTTTTTTGTACCATCATCTTTGAAACGCAAGAGAAAGGCCATAATGTATTATTCCAGCCCAGGCAATTTAGATTCTGGCCACTAGATGGCAGCAGTGTATGTGCAAAATTTTAGACTTATCACCTGCTACAGGAATAGGAATAGGCTCAAACTTAGTTTATTCAGCTAGATAACTTGGTACAGTATTCTTCAGTGAAACCCACCCAGTGCACCGTGTCCTATGACGCCGTAGCTAACTAGCATGCTAGCATCCAATAACACACGGTTAGCACCAATACTTGGTTACAACAAACTATCAATGGATCATTCGCGTCCGTGTCTGGTACCTTTCATAACGCAGAAGTAATTAAACGTTGGCTAGCTAACACAAAGTCAGTCCTGCTAGCTACACAAGTGGACTACACAACTCGAAAATTCAGAAAGTTAAGCTTACGTTGCAAAAATCTTATTGACTAAAAATGATACTGTACTGCTAGCTGGTAGAGTTGGCTAGCTAGCAACGGCTGCGTTTACCTTTATCTTTTATCTTTGATACAGAGACAACTATGTAGCTAGCTAACATTACACTATGTATCGTGGATTTTCCCTTAAAAGCCATAAATCATACGCTATGGACATATTCATAGAATATGCAATGTAGGTCACATGACCAAAAGCGCAAACATTTAGTATGAATGGAAAGGGTCCATCCACACTGATGGTCATTGTAATGCATTTCCTTGTCCATCCAAATGAACTTGTATGCATCTTTCACATGTTCCGCTTAGCTAGATCATCATTTACAATAGGAAACGTGAAAGGGAGAAGAGGTTGGAAGTTTCTTCACCTGTCTGTGTCTTGTAAAACAAAAAAAATATGTTTTACATTTAAAACTTGAAAGACCTGAGCGTTTTTGCAGATGTCTTCAATACTATTGTGGATAATCACCCTCCCTTAAAATAATGGAGGGTTCAGGTAGATGGAATGCCTGGGACACTTCGCAATGATCTGAAGTCATTCATGAAAGAGATGATGCTTGGGTCAAGGCCAGGAATACAGGCTTAGGCCCGAACTGGCAAGCTTTTAAGCAACTGAGGAATCATTGTTGTAAATCAAATCAGAAAGGCTAAATCTGATTATTATGTAACCTCTCTTTCGGCTTGTAACGGGAAACCCGGCTAAATACTGTCAAATGCCTGAAGGGTTCTACTTCCTCCTCTCCGTCACAACATATTAATTCAGACACTGGCCTCCTTACAGAAAAAAATGCCATCACTGTTCCATTTAATCACCATTTAAAAAAAAAAGCTCTCTCTTTGAAAGACCACTACGCCTATTCACAATGATATTGGGCTGGATGCTGATAGGCATAACTTGCTGAATGATCAGAGAAATGATAGTCAAAGCGTTTTTCTTTTACAGAAAGAAAAAAAACCTGGATGCTTTGCTAGCAATAGACAACTATAAATCCACAGAGGCCGACCAATCCTGGTCTGCTTAGGTGTGCAGCGCCCATCCATTGTTGGCTCAATAACCCACATTTTGAATAGAAATTTTTTATCAGGAAATATTCCCAAAGTATGGAAATCATCTCTTGTGCTGCCACTGCATAAGGACGGGGACGTGCTGCCGCTCCATAAGGACGGGAACGTGCTGCTTCTCCATAAGGACGGGGACGTGCTGCCGCTCCATAAGGACGGGGACGTGCTGCCTCTCCATAAGGACGGGGACGTGCTGCCGCTCCATAAGGACGGGGACGTGCTGCCGCTCCATAAGGACGAGGACGTGCTGCCGCTCCATAAGGACGGGGACGTGCTGCCTCTCCATAAGGACGGGGACGTGCTGCCGCTCCATAAGGACGGGGACGTGCTGCCGCCCCATAAGGACGGGGACGTGCTGCCGCTCCATAAGGACGGGGACGTGCTGCCGCTCCATAAGGACGGGGACGTGCTGCCGCTCCATAAGGACGGGGACGTGCTGCCGCTCCATAAGGACGGGGACGTGCTGCCTCTCCATAAGGACGGGGACGTGCTGCCGCTCCATAAGGACGGGGACGTGCTGCCGCTCCATAAGGACGGGGACGTGCTGCCGCTCCATAAGGACGGGGACGTGCTGCCGCTCCATAAGGACGGGGACGTGCTGCCGCTCCATAAGGACGGGGACGTGCTGCCGCTCCATAAGGACGGGGACGTGCTGCCGCTCCATAAGGACGGGGACAACAACCACTACAGTCAGGGTTTAGTCCTGTTACAACAACCACTACAGTCAGGGTTTAGTCCTGTTACAACAACCACTACAGTCAGGGTTTAGTCCTGTTACAACAACCACTACAGTCAGGGTTTAGTCCTGTTACAACAACCACTACAGTCAGGGTTTAGTCCTGGACAACAACCACTACAGTCAGGGTTTAGTCCTGGACAACAACCACTACAGTCATGGTTTAGTCCTGGACAACAACCACTACAGTCAGGGTTTAGTCCTGGACAACAACCACTACAGTCAGGGTTTAGTCCTGGACAACAACCACTACAGTCAGGGTTTAGTCCTGTTACAACAACCACTACAGTCAGGGTTTAGTCCTGTTACAACAACCACTACAGTCAGGGTTTAGTCCTGTTACAACAACCACTACAGTCAGGGTTTAGTCCTGTTACAACAACCACTACAGTCAGGGTTTAGTCCTGGACAACAACCACTACAGTCAGGGTTTAGTCCTGGACAACAACCACTACAGTCAGGGTTTAGTCCTGGACAACAACCACTACAGTCAGGGTTTAGTCCTGGACAACAACCACTACAGTCAGGGTTTAGTCCTGGACAACAACCACTACAGTCAGGGTTTAGTCCTGGACAACAACCACTACAGTCAGGGTTTAGTCCTGTTACAACAACCACTACAGTCAGGGTTTAGTCCTGTTACAACAACCACTACAGTCAGGGTTTAGTCCTGTTACAACAACCACTACAGTCAGGGTTTAGTCCTGTTACAACAACCACTACAGTCAGGGTTTAGTCCTGGACAACAACCACTACAGTCAGGGTTTAGTCCTGGACAACAACCACTACAGTCAGGGTTTAGTCCTGGACAACAACCACTACAGTCAGGGTTTAGTCCTGGACAACAACCACTACAGTCAGGGTTTAGTCCTGGACAACAACCACTACAGTCAGGGTTTAGTCCTGTTACAACAACCACTACAGTCAGGGTTTAGTCCTGGACAACAACCACTACAGTCAGGGTTTAGTCCTGGACAACAACCACTACAGTCAGGGTTTAGTCCTGGACAACAACCACTACAGTCAGGGTTTAGTCCTGGACAACAACCACTACAGTCAGGGTTTAGTCCTGGACAACAACCACTACAGTCAGGGTTTAGTCCTGGACAACAACCACTACAGTCAGGGTTTAGTCCTGGACAACAACCACTACAGTCAGGGTTTAGTCCTGGACAACAACCACTACAGTCAGGGTTTAGTCCTGTTACAACAACCACTACAGTCAGGGTTTAGTCCTGTTACAACAACCACTACAGTCAGGGTTTAGTCCTGTTACAACAACCACTACAGTCAGGGTTTAGTCCTGGACAACAACCACTACAGTCAGGGTTTAGTCCTGGACAACAACCACTACAGTCAGGGTTTAGTACTGGACAACAACCACTACAGTCAGGGTTTAGTCGTGCAGCATGTTCCAAATTCTACACCAATATCCAGCAACGTCGCACAGCCATTGGAGAGGAGTGGGACAACATTCCACCAATCAACAGCCTGATCAACTCTATGTGAAGGAGATGTGTCACGCTGCATGAAGCAAATGGTGGTCACACCAGATACTGACTGGTTTTCTAATCAAAGCCCCTACTTTATATTTTAATATTTTTTAGCGTTTGTGACCAACAGATTCCCAGTCATGTGAAATCCATAGATCAGGGCCTAATGAATGTATTTCAATTGACTGATTTCCTCCAATCGACCGTGTTCCCACTGTGGCAGACCAGGGTGTTTGGTCAAGACATTTACACAGATCAGACACAGACAGAATTGTATAAGCTCGCTTTCAAGGGTGTTTATTATATAACAAAGAGAAGAGAAAAAGTCTCCTCCAGGATAGTCTCCTGGGTCTTTGCTGTAACCTGTGGGGAACAAAAACCGAGCTTCCTCCGTTATCTCTTGTACTGAGCACGTCTACACGGGAGCAAACTCTCTTCCCCCAGCCCCCTCTCTCCTGCCCTTCTGGCAGCTTTATGGGACTCGTCCAGCTGGTGAGCAATCAGCCCCTTGATTACTCACAAACCCCAATCAGTCCCAATTAGTCCTGGCCAGAGAGCCCGTCGAGAACAGGCACGTCCAGCAGAGGGAGCCATCGCTGCGTGATGTAGACTCCGTCTGTCACCAGGCCTCGAACGAGTCCCTCCCTCGTGGCTAACCTGCGGTACGCCACACTGCATATAAATACTTGGGAAATTGGATTGATATGGATTTAAAGTTTCAAAAACAGATAGATGAGCTGGCTAAGAAGCTAAGATTTAAAGTTGGCTTTTTCTATAAAAATAGAAAGTGTTTTTCTTTAACCTGTTGGGTCTAGGGGGCAGCATTTGCACGTCTGGATAAAAAAAATGTACCCGATTTAATCTGGTTACTAATCCTACCCAGTAACTAGAATATGCATATACTTATTATATATGGATAGAAAACACTCTAAAGTTTCCAAAACTGTTTGAATGGTGTCTGTGAGTATAACAGAACTCATTTGGCAGGCAAAACCCTGAGACATTTTCTGACAGGAAGTGGATACCTGATGTGTTGTATTGACTTTAAACCTATCCCATTGAAAAACACAGGGGTTTAGGAATATTTTGGCACTTCCTATTGCTTCCACTAGATGTCACCAGCCTTTACAAAGTGTTTTGAGTCTTCTGGAGGGAGATCTGACCGAACAAGAGCCATGGAACGGTGATGTCCCATTAGACACCTGCGCGCTACTTCATGTTGGGTACCCTCGTTCCAATACGTTATAAAAGACTATGCATTCGTCCACCTTGAATATTATTCATGTTCTGGTTAAAAAGGCCCTAATGATTTATGCTATACAACGTTTGACATGTTTGAACGAACGGAAATATATTTTTTCCCCTCGTTCATGACGAGAAGTCCGGCTGGCTTACATCATGTGCTAACGAGACGGAGATTTTTGGACATAAATGATGAGCTTTTTTGAACAAAACTACATTCGTTATGGACCTGTGATACCTGGAAGTGACATCTGATGAAGAGAATCAAAGGTAATGGATTATTTACATAGTATTTTCGATTTTAGATCTCCCCAACATGACGTCTAGTCTGTATCGCAACGCGTATTTTTCTGGGCACAGTGCTCAGATTATTGCAAAGTGTGATTTCCCAGTAAGGTTATTTTTAAATCTGGCAAGTTGATTGCGTTCAAAAGATGTAAATCTATAATTCTTTAAATGACAATATAATATTTTACCAATGTTTTCTAATTTTAATTATTTAATTTGTGACGCTGACTTGACTGCCGGTTATTGGAGGGAAACGATTTCCTCAACATCAATGCCATAGTAAAACGCTGTTTTTGGATATAAATATCAACTTGATAGAACTAAAAATGCATGCATTGTCTAACATAATGTCCTAGGAGTGTCATCTGATGGAGATTGTAAAAGGTTAGTGTATCATTTTAGCTGGTTTTATGGTTTTGGTGACCCTGTCTTTGACTTGACAAAACATTACACACAACTCTTGTAAATGTACTGTCCTAACATACTCTAAATTTATGCTTTCGCCGTAAAACCTTTTTGAAATCGTAAAACGTGGTTAGATTAAGGAGATGTTTATCTTTCAAATGGTGTAACATAGTTGTATTTTTGAAAAATTTGAATTTTGACATTTATTTGGATTCAAATTTGCCGCTCTTGAAATGCACCTGCTGTTGATGGAGTGCACCACGGGTGGCACGCTAGCGTCCCACCTAGCCCCAAGAGGTTTTAAGCAGTAGATCTAAAGTAACACCAAAAAAACAGTAGGAAGCAGATTATTCAGTCAACATCTTTATCTGTTTTATTGAACCTTTATTTAACTAGGCAAGTCAGTTAAGAATAAATTCTTATTTTATAATGACGGCCTACCTGTTCTTGGTTATGGTGATATTATTTATCAAAGTGCAGCTGTTACTACTCTTAAATGTTTGGATAACATCTACCATAGTGCCCTTCATTTTGTTACAGGTGACAGTATATATATATATATATATACTGTCACCTGTAACAAAATGAAGGGCACTATGGTATATATATATATATATATATATATATATACAGTTGAAGTTGTAAGGTTACATACACTTAGGTTGGAGTCATTAAAACTCGTTTTTCAACCACTCCACAAATGTCTTGTTATCAAACTATAGTTTTGGCAAGTCGGTTAGGACATCTACTTTGTGCATGACACAAGTCATTTTTCCAACAATTGTTTACAGACAGATTATTTCACTTATAACTCACTGTATCACAATTCCAGTGGGTCAGAAGTTTACATACACTAAGTTGATGTTATGTTGTATTAATAGAAGGGGAAGGGCTATAAGACCCCTCATCCACTACATTTATAGGGTCCTGGACTACAGATTAGGGTTAATATATGCATTATAAGGTTTAATACTGGTCCACAGTTATTTTCTAGTCTCTGCCTCTTACAAAGGAACGGTCTGAGAGATGTGTGAGTTATTGCAGTCAAAAACAGGGTGTCTGTGCGAAAGCACCTCAAGGCTAAAAGAGATTCATAAACACAGAACCCTGCAGGGGAGTAAAGAGATAAGTCAGACATACCACTGTAAACCACACGGGAATGGAAAATTACTGCTGCGCCCTTAGAAAACGCTGGACTCTCCTGTAAGTTTGTATAACTGTATATGCATGGGCTTGGTCTCATGAGTAGAAGGTGTTGAAGTAGGCAGTTACATCACTAGGGGTTGACTGCAAGCATATTAAAGCAACTTTGACCTTTTTTATTTTGCAGAACTTACGCTGAAACATACGTGCTGTGTTTCCGTTGTCAACTTCTGTCTGCAATTGCATTAATAAAGGTTTGATTGATTTACTTAAAGAAGATATTGTCTGACTGCTGATTTCACCAATAAGCCAATGATTGATAAGGAACAAGGAACCCCAACAGCCGATAAGACTGCAGCCCTCCCTCGCGCCATCGTCATACTATTGTGTCGTCTGCAAACTTGATGATGGTGTTGGAGTCGTGCTCGGCCATGCAGTCATGGGTGAACAGGGAGTACAGGAGGGGACTGAACACGCACCCTTGTGGGGCCCCAGTGTTGAGGATCAACGGAGTGAAGGTGTTGTTTCCTACCTTCACCACCTGGGAGGAAGCCCGTCAGGAAGTCCAGGACCCAGTTGCACAGGGCGGGGTTCAGACCCAGGGCCTCAAGCTTAACCTCTCTTGGGTAGGGGGTAGTATTTTCACGGCCGGACGAAAAACGTACCCAGATTAAAACGGCCTACTACTCAGGCCCAGGAACTAGAATATGCATATTATTTGGATAGAAAACACTCTGAAGTTTCTAAAACTGTTTGAATGATGTCTGTGAGTATAACAGAACTCATATGGCAGGCAAAAACCTGAGAAAAATCTAACAAGGAAGTGGGAAATCTGGCGCTTGTAGTCCTTTCAAGTCATTGCCTATCAAACACACAGTGACTTAGGGTTCATTTTGCACTTCCTAAGGCTTCCACTAGATGTCAACAGTCTTTAGAAAATCATTTGAGGCGTCTATGGTGAACAGAGAGCGAACAGAGGAAGTTGGAAGTTGTTGACTCAGGAAAGCACATGAGTTCATTGGCGCGCATCCACGTGAGAGGTAACTGTGTTCCAAAACATTTTTCAAGACACTGGAATCGTCCGGTTGGAATATTATTGAAGTTCTAAGTTAAAAAGGCCCTAAAGATTGATGCTATACAACGTTTGACATGTTTGAACGAACGTAAATAACTTTTTTTTTTACTTTTCGTCGTGACATTTTGGCCATGCTTCCTACACTTGGAGTAGCTTACTGAACGCGCAAACAACAAGGAGCGAACATGGACTTTATCGAACAAAACAACATTTATTGTGGACCTGGGATACCTGGGATTCCTGGGAGTGCATTCTGATGAAGATCAAAGGTAAGTGAATATTTATAATGCTATTTATGATTTTAGATGACTCCAAAATGGCGGGTATCTGTATTGCCTGGTGTTGTTTTCTGAGCGCAGTACTCAGATTATTGCAAAGTGTGCTTTCCCCGTGAAGCTTTTTTGAAATCTGTCACAGCGGTTGCATAAAGGAGATGTTCATCTATAATTCTTTGAATAACAGTTTAATATTTTATCAACGTTTATGATGAGTATTTTTGTAAATTGTTGTGCTGATTCACCGGCACTATCGGAGGCAAAATATTTTCTGAACATTACGGGCCAATGTAAAATGCTGTTTTTGGATATAAATATGCACTTGATCGAACAAAAAATAGCATGTATTGTGTAACATCATGTCCTAGGAGTGTCATCTGATGAAGATCGTCAAAGGTTAGTGCATAATTTTAGCTGGTTTTCGTGACGCCTGTCCTTGCTAGGAAAATGGCTGTGTGGTTTTTCTTGTGTTGGAACTGTCCTAACATAATCTATCTTTATGCTTTCGACGTAAAGCCTTTTTGAAATCGGACAATGTGGTTACATTAAGGAGACGTGTATCTTTAAAATTGTGTAAAATAGTCGTATGTTTGAGAACTTTGAATTATGACATTTTGTGGTTTTGAATTTGCCGCTTATTTTTCACTGGCTGTTGAATCGTGTGAACCGTGGGGGGCGTCCCAACTCCCCGAGAGAGGTTAATGATGAGCTTGGAGGGTACTATGGTGTTGAATGCTGAGCTAGAGTCAATAAACACCATTCTTACATAGGTATTCCTCTTGTCCAGATGGGATAGGGCAGTGTGCAGAGTGATGGCGATTGCATCGTCTGTGGATCTATTGGGGAGGTAAGCAAATTGAAGTGGCCCTAAGCACACAGGCAAGACAACGCAGGAGTGGCTTCAGGACAAGTCTCAATGTCCTTGAGTGGCCCAGCCAGAGCCCGGACTTGAACCCGATCGAACATCTCTGGAGAGACCTGAAAATAGCTGTGCAGCGACGCTCCCCATCCAACCTTACAGAACTTGAGAGGATCTGCAGAGAAGAAACTCCCCAAATGCAGGTGTGCTAAGCTTGTAGCGTCACACTATAAGATTCGATGCTGTAATCGCTGCCAAAGGTGCTTCAACAAAGTACTGAGTGAAGGGTATGAATACTTATGTAAATTGAATATTTAATAAATTTGCTAAAATTTCTAAAAACCAAAAAGGCACTAAATATTCATAGTTAAGAAACAGTTGTGGCATGTGATAGATCCCAAATTAATACTATATATAATAATATTAATATAATATACCACTCGCATCAAAAAAACTTTTAAAAGCAATGATCACACGGCAGTATCGAACGCCTGGTCATGGCGTTCAGTACATTTTTATTGTGAAAATTATTTTCCCCAAACTTGAAACCCATGCACCGCCTATGTATGCCAGTTAGACTCTACACCTGCTGTAAAGCGGATTAATGGATTAATTAAGAAGTTATTTGGCCACTTTAGTTGTGATACTAACCTTATTAAAACATATAGGACTATGGGCTACTAACCTTATTAAACATATAGGACTATGGGCTACTAACCCTATTAAAACATATAGGACTATGGGCTACTAACCTTGTTAAAACATATAGGACTATGGGCTACTAACCCTATTAAAACATATGGGACTATGGGCTACTAACCTTATTAAAACATATAGGACTATGGGCTACTAACCCTATTAAAACATATAGGACTATGGGCTACTAACCCTATTAAAACATATAGGACTATGGGCTACTAACCTTATTAAACATATAGGACTATGGGCTACTAACCTTATTAAAACATATAGGACTATGGGCTACTAACCTTATTATAACATATAGGACTATGGGTTGGGCTACATGAGGTGTGATACTAACCTTATTAAACATATAGGACTATGGGCTACTAACCTTATTAAACATATAGGACTATGGGCTACTAACCTTATTAAAACATATAGGACTATGGGCTACTAACCTCATTAAACATATAGGACTATGGGCTACTAACCCTATTAAAACATATAGGACTATGGGCTACTAACCTTGTTAAAACATATAGGACTATGGGCTACTAACCTTGTTAAAACATATAGGACTATGGGCTACTAACCTTATTAAACATATAGGACTATGGGCTACTAACCCTATTAAAACATATAGGACTATGGGCTACTAACCCTATTAAAACATATAGGACTATGGGCTACTAACCTTATTAAACATATAGGACTATGGGCTACTAACCTTATTAAACATATAGGACTATGGGCTACTAACTTTATTAAACATATAGGACTATGGGCTACTAACCTTATTAAACATATAGGACTATGGGCTACTAACCTTATTAAAACATATAGGACTATGGGCTACTAACCTCATTAAACATATAGGACTATGGGCTACTAACCCTATTAAAACATATAGGACTATGGGCTACTAACCTTATTAAAACATATAGGACTATGGGCTACTAACCTTGTTAAAACATATAGGACTATGGGCTACTAACCCTATTAAAACATATAGGACTATGGGCTACTAACCTTATTAAACATATAGGACTATGGGCTACTAACCCTATTAAAACATATAGGACTATGGGCTACTAACCTTATTAAAACATATAGGACTATGGGCTACTAACCTTGTTAAAACATATAGGACTATGGGCTACTAACCCTATTAAAACATATAGGACTATGGGCTACTAACCTTATTAAACATATAGGACTATGGGCTACTAACCTTATTAAAACATATAGGACTATGGGCTACTAACCCTATTAAAACATATAGGACTATGGGCTACATGAGGTGTACGACTATGATTTGAAAAAGTCACCAAAAAAAAAGGCATTGGTTGTTTCTTGCCTTACCGCTGGGCATCATTCACAAGGGATATAATACATCATTCACAAGTGATAAGCTAACATTGTCACCTATCAGACTATTCTTGAATTAATATTGTGTATTATATATACTAAATAATATATGTATGAAATTAGTTTGATTCTAAATGGACCATTATCATGTCTCGGATCAGGGGCAGCGGGAAAAAAAAATACATCATCTATGAAATAGCAAGTGGAGGACACTTTCCTGTGGTTCGTGTTCATGCCAGCCAGGTGGACTACACTCCTGTTGTAAAGAGAAGCAATGTGATTAATATTAGGAAAGCTGATAAATAAATATAGTAGGCCTAGCCTATAGAAAGCTGATGGGATCCTCCTCTTTTTAATAGAGGCCATCAAAACTCAGTTTTCTCACATAATTGCATAGCCTACAGAAATGTTCATGCTCTCATGAAGTGTTTGATTTGATTTTCAAAAACATTTGCATTGATGTCAGAGGGACAAAAGAGTGCTGAGTACCAGGCAGTTAGCACAGGACAACAGAGTGCTGAGTACCAGACAGTTAGCACGGGACAACAGAGTGCTGAGTACCAGGTAGTTAGCACGGGACAACAGAGTGCTGAGTACCAGGCAGTTAGCACGGGACAACAGAGTGCTGAGTACCAGGCAGTTAGCACGGGACAAAAGAGTGCTGAGTACCAGGCAGTTAGCAAGGGACAACAGAGTGCTGAGTACCAGGCAGTTAGCACGGGACAACAGAGTGCTGAGTACCAGGCAGTTAGCAAGGGACAGCAGAGTGCTGAGTACCAGGCAGTTAGCAAGGGACAACAGAGTGCTGAGTACCAGGCAGTTAGCACGGGACAACAGAGTGCTGAGTACCAGGCAGTTAGCAAGGGACAACAGAGTGCTGAGTACCAGGCAGTTAGCAAGGGACAACAGAGTGCTGAGTACCAGGCAGTTAGCACGGGACAACAGAGTGCTGAGTACCAGACAGCAAGAGACAACAGAGTGCTGAGTACCAGGCAGTTAGCACGGGACAACAGAATGCTGAGTACCAGGCAGTTAGCAAGGGACAACAGAGTGCTGAGTACCAGGCAGTTAGCAAGGGACAGCAGAGTGCTGAGTACCAGGCAGTTAGCACGGGACAACAGAGTGCTGAGTACCAGGTGTAAGAATGTGTCAAAGGTAAATACACAATGCAGAGAAAGAGGACGAGAGATCAATAGAGTACTAACGATTAAGGGAAATAGTGTTTTTTTTCCTGTAATAGGGAATTATTGATCCATGGTTCAGAGACATGGGAGGAATATGTCTTCTGAAATAGGATACTTGTTATTTGGCCATTGGCTAGTTTTATTTCAAGGAATTGTAATTGGTCAAGCACAAGGCTTCGGCTGGGTTATAAAACTACATGCTGCCCCTTTGTTATGGGGAGAGAACCGCTGGGAGAGAATTACTGATGGCAGGGGAGAATGACCATCTACCTCTCAGCATAACAACTATTATTGATCCTGTTTGAATAAACCTATTTTCCTCCCCCTGATTTGCTTTGAGCTCATGCCTGTTAGATAGTCTATCTGCCTAGAATTTAATTGTGACTATAGCTGAGATAATTGAACCAAATGAGTAATTTGAGGGTCAGTGTTGTCAAGGTACAACGAGTTAGCTAGCCAACTAGCATACTGTGCCATAAGTGAGCTCTTGGACGAGACATGAACCCGGGAATCCGGCTAGCAAGCAATTGACGTTACAAACGTCAACTAAAGAAACAGATACCATTTTTAAAAATGTAGGCTATCTGGCTTGAATAACATTTTGAATATGGCTTAGATCTTGATTGAGTACCAAAAAGATATATTGAGCGTCAATGTTGTCGGGATCTAACGTTAGCTAGCTAAAGACGTGTGTAGCTAGCTCAGCTACTGTTGCTAAGATACGGGAGAGGTTTCAGTTTTGTGTCAAAGCTGGGTACATAGAGCAGATTTCACTTTGAATTAGACTGTAATGATCTGAAATCATAATTCTATATTTTTCTGTTTCTCCTTCAACAAAAAAATGTAATATTAGCCAGTTAACCCACCAATATAATTTATTAATTTAGTTAGCTTACCTTCAAGATATTTTCTCATTTTTTATTTTTTATTACATCAACACATTTTTCAGACATTCAAACGGAAGGCACTTCTGAGATGTAACCTTTCTCGGTCATACGAGTGTAACTATTGACAATTTAGTGGATTTTCTTAAATGTCTGTTTAGAGAATCCCTACGGTATAATGCTACATTTCTATAAATCCTTCCAGCAAGAAAACTAGCGAGCAGATTGTGCTGCCATCTGCTGACCATTTAGGGAATTGACTTCTCAACCGGTGTGGCACATTTCATCCCGTAATATGGAGTATTGACTAAGAAATGACTGGAAGAAAAACTCACTTTAAAATACATGGCTGGCTCAAAACCTAATATAGACATGATTATCGTTGCATCTATATTATGGGGTATAATGTGTATATTTTGGGGTGTAATGTGTATATTTTGGGGTATAATGTGTATATTTTGGGGTGTAATGTGTATATTTTGGGGTATAATGTGTATATTTTGGGGTATAATGTGTATATTTTGGGGTATAATGTGTATATTTATGTTGTATTATACAGAGCACATTTGAAAAAGAGACCTAGTAGGTCTCAATACATATTCCCTAGTAAAATAAAAGGTAAAACAATTAAAAAACATCTCTCTGGGACCTCCCATCTGATCCCGTTACAAACTCCTGGACCTGATCTCTCCGGGACCTCCCATCTGATCCCGTTACAAACTCCTGGACCTGATCTCTCCGGGACCTCCCATCTGATCCCGTTACAAACTCCTGGACCTGATCTCTCCGGGACCTCCCATCTGATCCCGTTACAAACTCCTGGACCTGATCTCTCCGGGACCTCCCATCTGATCCCGTTACAAACTCCTGGACCTGATCTCTCCGGGACCTCCCATCTGATCCCGTTACAAACTCCTGGACCTGATCTCTCCGGGACCTCCCATCTGATCCAGTTACAAACTCCTGGACCTGATCTCTCCGGGACCTCCCATCTGATCCCGTTACAAACTCCTGGACCTGATCTCTCCGGGACCTCCCATCTGATCCCGTTACAAACTCCTGGACCTGATCTCTCCGGGACCTCCCATCTGATCCCGTTACAAACTCCTGGACCTGATCTCTCCGGGACCTCCCATCTGATCCCGTTACAAACTCCTGGACCTGATCTCTCCGGGACCTCCCATCTGATCCCGTTACAAACTCCTGGACCTGATCTCTCCGGGACCTCCCATCTGATCCCGTTACAAACTCCTGGACCTGATCTCTCCGGGACCTCCCATCTGATCCCGTTACAAACTCCTGGACCTGATCTCTCCGGGACCTCCCATCTGATCCCGTTAGAGACTCCTGGACCTGATCTCTCCGGGACCTCCCATCTGATCCCGTTACAAACTCCTGGACCTGATCTCTCCGGGACCTCCCATCTGATCCAGTTAGAGACTCCTGGACCTGATCTCTCCGGGACCTCCCATCTGATCCAGTTAGAAACTCCTGGACCTGATCTCTCCGGGACCTCCCATCTGATCCAGTTACAGACTCCTGGACCTGATCTCTCCGGGACCTCCCATCTGATCCCGTTACAAACTCCTGGACCTGATCTCTCCGGGACCTCCCATCTGATCCCGTTACAAACTCCTGGACCTGATCTCTCCGGGACCTCCCATCTGATCCCGTTACAAACTCCTGGACCTGATCTCTCCGGGACCTCCCATCTGATCCCGTTACAAACTCCTGGACCTGATCTCTCCGGGACCTCCCATCTGATCCCGTTACAAACTCCTGGACCTGATCTCTCTGGACCTCCCATCTGATCCAGTTACAAACTCCTGGACCTGATCTCTCCGGGACCTCCCATCTGATCCAGTTACAAACTCCTGGACCTGATCTCTCCGGGACCTCCCATCTGATCCCGTTACAAACTCCTGGACCTGATCTCTCCGGGACCTCCCATCTGATCCAGTTAGAGACTCCTGGACCTGATCTCTCCGGGACCTCCCATCTGATCCAGTTAGAGACTCCTGGACCTGATCTCTCCGGGACCTCCCATCTGATCCCGTTACAAACTCCTGGACCTGATCTCTCCGGGACCTCCCATCTGATCCCGTTACAAACTCCTGGACCTGATCTCTCCGGGACCTCCCATCTGATCCCGTTACAAACTCCTGGACCTGATCTCTCCGGGACCTCCCATCTGATCCCGTTACAAACTCCTGGACCTGATCTCTCCGGGACCTCCCATCTGATCCCGTTACAAACTCCTGGACCTGATCTCTCCGGGACCTCCCATCTGATCCCGTTACAAACTCCTGGACCTGATCTCTCCGGGACCTCCCATCTGATCCAGTTACAAACTCCTGGACCTGATCTCTCCGGGACCTCCCATCTGATCCCGTTACAAACTCCTGGACCTGATCTCTCCGGGACCTCCCATCTGATCCCGTTACAAACTCCTGGACCTGATCTCTCCGGGACCTCCCATCTGATCCAGTTAGAGACTCCTGGACCTGATCTCTCCGGGACCTCCCATCTGATCCAGTTAGAGACTCCTGGACCTGATCTCTCCGGGACCTCCCATCTGATCCCGTTACAAACTCCTGGACCTGATCTCTCCGGGACCTCCCATCTGATCCCGTTACAAACTCCTGGACCTGATCTCTCCGGGACCTCCCATCTGATCCAGTTAGAGACTCCTGGACCTGATCTCTCCGGGACCTCCCATCTGATCCAGTTAGAGACTCCTGGACCTGATCTCTCCGGGACCTCCCATCTGATCCCGTTACAAACTCCTGGACCTGATCTCTCCGGGACCTCCCATCTGATCCCGTTACAAACTCCTGGACCTGATCTCTCCGGGACCTCCCATCTGATCCCGTTACAAACTCCTGGACCTGATCTCTCCGGGACCTCCCATCTGATCCCGTTACAGACTCCTGGACCTGATCTCTCCGGGACCTCCCATCTGATCCCGTTACAAACTCCTGGACCTGATCTCTCTGGACCTCCCATCTGATCCAGTTAGAGACTCCTGGACCTGATCTCTCATCTGATTCCGTTAGACTCCTGGACCTGATCTCTCCGGGACCTCCCATCTGATCCAGTTACAAACTCCTGGACCTGATCTCTCCGGGACCTCCCATCTGATCCCGTTACAGACTCCTGGACCTGATCTCTCCGGGACCTCCCATCTGATCCCGTTACAAACTCCTGGACCTGATCTCTCCGGGACCTCCCATCTGATCCCGTTACAAACTCCTGGACCTGATCTCTCCGGGACCTCCCATCTGATCCAGTTAGAAACTCCTGGACCTGATCTCTCCGGGACCTCCCATCTGATCCAGTTAGAGACTCCTGGACCTGATCTCTCCGGGACCTCCCATCTGATCCCGTTACAAACTCCTGGACCTGATCTCTCCGGGACCTCCCATCTGATCCCGTTACAAACTCCTGGACCTGATCTCTCCGGGACCTCCCATCTGATCCCGTTACAAACTCCTGGACCTGATCTCTCCGGGACCTCCCATCTGATCCCGTTACAAACTCCTGGACCTGATCTCTCCGGGACCTCCCATCTGATCCCGTTACAAACTCCTGGACCTGATCTCTCCGGGACCTCCCATCTGATCCCGTTACAAACTCCTGGACCTGATCTCTCCGGGACCTCCCATCTGATCCCGTTACAAACTCCTGGACCTGATCTCTCCCGGACCTCCCATCTGATCCCGTTACAAACTCCTGGACCTGATCTCTCCGGGACCTCCCATCTGATCCAGTTACAAACTCCTGGACCTGATCTCTCCGGGACCTCCCATCTGATCCCGTTACAAACTCCTGGACCTGATCTCTCCGGGACCTCCCATCTGATCCCGTTACAAACTCCTGGACCTGATCTCTCCGGGACCTCCCATCTGATCCCGTTACAAACTCCTGGACCTGATCTCTCCGGGACCTCCCATCTGATCCCGTTACAGACTCCTGGACCTGATCTCTCCGGGACCTCCCATCTGATCCCGTTACAAACTCCTGGACCTGATCTCTCCGGGACCTCCCATCTGATCCCGTTAGAGACTCCTGGACCTGATCTCTCCGGGACCTCCCATCTGATCCCGTTAGAAACTCCTGGACCTGATCTCTCCGGGACCTCCCATCTGATCCAGTTAGAAACTCCTGGACCTGATCTCTCCGGGACCTCCCATCTGATCCCGTTACAAACTCCTGGACCTGATCTCTCCGGGACCTCCCATCTGATTCCGTTAGACTCCTGGACCTGATCTCTCTGGACCTCCAGATAAATAAATCTGGTTATTAATGTATCTGCTGAAACTCTCTATGCCATTTACCAGATGTTGGATTACATAATGTGCACTTAGATTCTAATATGAATAATTGTAGGATTTTTCACTCGCAGAACAAGTGGCTCTTGATATGTTTATTTTGTTGCAACGGCAGATTTCATGTTAATCCCATGTTGATTTGAGTCATCATTTGAATATTTTCTCAGCAGGTTCAGAGTAAATGACATCAGGAGTCACACAGACAGAACCACAGGTCGGTAACAACAGTGTTGATCAGGTTGAGGTGTCAGACTATTGGCCATCAATAACACGGATACGGGATCAGGAAGAGAGGCTAGCGCCCGCTGGTCCAGACTATTGGCCATCAATAACACGGATCAGGAAGAGAGGCTAGCGCCCGCTGGTCCAGACTATTGGCCATCAATAACACGGATCAGGAAGAGAGGCTAGCGCCCGCTGGTCCAGACTATTGGCCATCAATAACACGGATCAGGAAGAGAGGCTAGCGCCCGCTGGTCCAGACTATTGGCCATCAATAACACGGATCAGGAAGAGAGGCTAGCGCCCGCTGGTCCAGACTATTGGCCATCAATAACACGGATCAGGAAGAGAGGCTAGCGCCCGCTGGTCCAGACTATTGGCCATCAATAACACGGATCAGGAAGAGAGGCTAGCGCCCGCTGGTCCAGACTATTGGCCATCAATAACACGGATCAGGAAGAGAGGCTAGCGCCCGCTGGTCCAGACTATTGGCCATCAATAACACGGATCAGGAAGAGAGGCTAGCGCCCGCTGGTCCAGACTATTGGCCATCAATAACACGGATCAGGAAGAGAGGCTAGCGCCCGCTGGTCCAGACTATTGGCCATCAATAACACGGATCAGGAAGAGAGGCTAGCGCCCGCTGGTCCAGACTATTGGCCATCAATAACACGGATCAGGAAGAGAGGCTAGCGCCCGCTGGTCCAGACTATTGGCCATCAATAACACGGATCAGGAAGAGAGGCTAGCGCCCGCTGGTCCAGACTATTGGCCATCAATAACACGGATCAGGAAGAGAGGCTAGCGCCCGCTGGTCCAGACTATTGGCCATCAATAACACGGATCAGGAAGAGAGGCTAGCGCCCGCTGGTCCAGACTATTGGCCATCAATAACACGGATCAGGAAGAGAGGCTAGCGCCCGCTGGTCCAGACTATTGGCCATCAATAACACGGATCAGGAAGAGAGGCTAGCGCCCGCTGGTCCAGTTGATTGACCATCAATAACACAGATACGGGATCAGGAAGAGAGGCTAGCGCCCGCTGGTCCAGTTTATTGATAAACACACAGAAGATATTACAATAATGCGCTAGTACTGTAGTCATATAACTAATAATAGTACTGTAGTCATATAACTAATAATAGTACTGTAGTCATATAACTAATAATAGTAGTCATATAACTAATAATAGTACTGTAATCATATAACTAATAATAGTACTGTAGTCATAACTAATAATAGTAGTCATATAACTAATAATAGTACTGTAGTCATATAACTAATAATAGTACTGTAGTCATATAACTAATAATAGTACTGTAGTCATATAACTAATAATAGTACTGTAGTCATATAACTAATAATAGTACTGTAGTCATATAACTAATAATAGTACTGTAGTCATATAACTAATAATAGTACTGTAGTCATATAACTAATAATAGTACTGTAATCATATAACCAATAATAGTACTGTAGTCATATAACTAATAATAGTAATCATATAACTAATAATAGTACTGTAAATCAACTTCTACACCAAAATAATTGTAATATAACAGTAATAATAGCACTGTAATTCTATAATAGCAGAGTTATCCCTTATAGTACTGTAATAACAGCAGTAGTACTAATAAGAACAGTGTTAGCGGTATTAAGGCAGTCCATCTGCTTTAACATCAGGAATGAATTATTTATTACTGTTCACGTGGAATAAAACCTGTTCAGTGGAATGGTGACAGTTTACCGTTCCACAGTCGACACGTCTACACCTAAACCCGGAAACAGACCATCGGTCTGTCCCGTTCTCCTGGACCAGTCCCGTTCCCCTGAACCAGTCCCGTTCTCCTGAACCAGTCCCGTTCCCCTGAACCAGTCCCGTTCTCCTGAACCAGTCCCGTTCTCCTGAACCAGTCCCGTTCTCCTGAACCAGTCCCGTTCTCCTGAACCAGTCCCGTTCTCCTGAACCAGTCCCGTTCTCCTGAACCAGTCCCGTTCTCCTGAACCAGTCCCGTTCTGTTCCTTCCTGAATTAGGCACTCGTTCATTACAACGGACTGTTGTGAGGAATATGGTGGAAACTACACCCTCTTGTCCACGATGCAAATCCTGCTCCTAAATTCATGAAGGGGAATGAGGAGGGGGAACAGGAGTTGGGCTACGGTGTGGGGGTTAAAGGTTAATCTGAGGGGGAGACCTTCAGCTCCTCACAGCTCCTCAGAACATCCTCCAGAAATGCCACCACCACCACCAACGCACTCTTCTCCTCTTCATCACCCTCTTCCTCCCCATCTACACAAAGACTCCTCAGTCTCTCCAGCGTCTCTCCCAGAGTCCTCACTCTCTCCTCCCCCTTTCGCTCTCTCTCCCCTTCCGTCTCTCCACTCCCTCCCTCCGTCCCTCCTCCTCCTCCTCTCCCTCCGTCCGTCCCTCCCTCCCCTCTCAGGTATTTTACCAGGTGTTCCTTGAAGCCCCTCCCCTCCTCCATGACGAGCGACATCCCCAGGGCGGGCATGTCCTGTGATTGGCTGAGTCGTAGCAGGTGTGTGAGGGTGTGTGTGAGTGTGTGTCGGAGAGAGGAACAGTAGCGGTACTCCAGGAAGTCCTGCGTCTCCTCGCTGTGTTCCAACGCCGCGGCCAGTGAGCGCCAAACGCGCCCGAACCGCTCCGCGTCGCCGTAGCAACGACGGGAGGTGGGGACGGAGAGGGCAGCGGCAGACTTGATGCGCACCTTGAAGTTCTGACAGGAAGTGACAACACAGCAGAGGGCGGAAAACGCGTCGCCGGACCAGGAAGCAGAATCTGGAGAGAGAGATCGAGAGAGCGAATGAGTGAAGGTTTTGAGGCCAACAGAAAGTCAGTGTGAACTGAGGGTCAGGGCAGTGTGAACTGAGGGTCAGGGCAGTGTGAACTGAGGGTCAGGGCAGTGTGAACTGAGGGTCAGGGCAGTGTGAACTGAGAGCAGTGTGAACTGAGGGTCAGAGCAGTGTGAACTGAGGGTCAGGGCAGTGTGAACTGAGGGTCAGAGCAGTGTGAACTGAGAGCAGTGTGAACTGAGGGTCAGGGCAGTGTGAACTGAGGGTCAGGGCAGTGTGAACTGAGGGTCAGGGCAGTGTGAACTGAGGGTCAGGGCAGTGTGAACTGAGGGTCAGGGCAGTGTGAACTGAGAGCAGTGTGAACTGAGGGTCAGGGCAGTGTGAACTGAGGGTCAGGGCAGTGTGAACTGAGGGTCAGGGCAGTGTGAACTGAGGGTCAGAGCAGTGTGAACTGAGAGCAGTGTGAACTGAGGGTCAGGGCAGTGTGAACTGAGGGTCAGGGCAGTGTGAACTGAGGGTCAGGGCAGTGTGAACTGAGGGCAGTGTGAACTGAGGGTCAGGGCAGTGTGAACTGAGGGTCAGGGCAGTGTGAACTGAGGGTCAGGGCAGTGTGAACTGAGAGCAGTGTGAACTGAGGGTCAGGGCAGTGTGAACTGAGAGCAGTGTGAACTGAGGGTCAGGGCAGTGTGAACTGAGGGTCAGGGCAGTGTGAACTGAGGGTCAGGGCAGTGTGTACCGAGTGGCAGGGCAGGGTTCTTGAAGGCGTTGCCCAGGGCGTAGCAGGCATTCCAGCGGACCTTCATCGTTGCTTCTGATTGGACCGTGGTGACCAGCGCGCTGACCGCCTCCTCTAGGGGGCGCTGGAACCCTGGCCGGGTCAGCTGACTGGCAGACAGGAAGTGGAGCAGGTTCCCCAACGCACGAACCGCATTACTCTTAACCTGGAGGAGAGAGAGAGAGGGAGAGGGGAGGGAGAGAGAGAAAAGAGAGAGAGAGAAGAGAGAGAGAGAGAGAGAGAGAGAGAGAGAGAGAGAGAGAGAGAGAGAGAGAGAGAGAGAGAGAGAGAGAGAGAGAGAGAGAGAGGGGAGATGAGAGAGAGAAGGAGAGAGAGAGAGAGAGAGAGAGAAGAGAGAGGAGAGAGAATGAGAGGTCATGAGCAGATGAGCTCCTGAATTTTTCAGCATGTTTTTACACAAAGATAGATTTAGAGTCAGATAAACTATGTCACCAGGACATATACAGGATACTACCCTCCACAACACTATGTCACCAGGACATATACAGGATACTACCCTCCACAACACTATGTCACCAGGACATATACAGGATACTACCCTCCACAACACTATGTCACCAGGACATATACAGGATGCTACCCTCCACAACACTATGTCACCAGGACATATACAGGATACTACCCTCCACAACACTATGTCACCAGGACATATACAGGATACTACCCTCCACAACACTATGTCACCAGGACATATACAGGATACTACCCTCCACAACACTATGTCACCAGGACATATACAGGATACTACCCTCCACAACACTATGTCACCAGGACATATACAGGATACTACCCTCCACAACACTATGTCACCAGGACATATACAGGATACTACCCTCCACAACACTATGTCACCAGGACATATACAGGATACTACCCTCCACAACACTATGTCACCAGGACATATACAGGATACTACCCTCCACAACACTATGTCACCAGGACATATACAGGATACTACCCTCCACAACACTATGTCACCAGGACATATACAGGATACTACCCTCCACAACACTATGTCACCAGGACATATACAGGATACTACCCTCCACAACACTATGTCACCAGGACATATACAGGATACTACCCTCCACAACACTATGTCACCAGGACATATACAGGATACTACCCTCCACAACACTATGTCACCAGGACATATACAGGATACTACCCTCCACAACATAACCTTCACTCCAAATCAAAACTCCAAACCTGATTTTGGACAACATTTTCTGGAAGGATTCCTACTACCAAATATTGTTATTCTCAAGGACTATACAGAAAATGCTCTGGCAAAAGAAGCACAACAAAAAGTAATGAGTAATATTTAGTCTGAAGCTACTTTTAAAGCCAAGAAGAAAAATAAATTACAATAATCTATTTTACAAGGACTGAGTTAAGTTAAGACTACAAAGCTTGCTAAGACAGAACAGATATGGCTCCAACTTCATTTAGCACTGCCGTGTGAAGTGAGAGGTGTCAAAGCCCCCATCACAGAGTACTACTCCCTCATTGAAATGAAGGATAAATTCACCCAGCTGGAGGTAAGACAGGTAGAGCTGGACCAGCAGGTGAACACACTCCAGTCAACACCAAAAAAAAATAGTCCAGTACAACAGCACCCCCTCAACCAGACCCAGACAACAGTCCAGCACAACAACACCCCCTTAACCAGACCCAGACAACAACACCCCCTCAACCAGACCCAGACAACAGTCCAGCACAACAACACCCCCTTAACCAGACCCAGACAACAGTCCAGCACAACAACACCCCCTTAACCAGACCCAGACAACAGTCCAGTACAACAGCACCCCCTTAACCAGACCCAGACAACAGTCCAGCACAACAACACCCCCTTAACCAGACCCAGACAACAACACCCCCTTAACCAGACCCAGACAACAGTCCAGCACAACAACCCCCTTAAACCAGACAACAGTCCAGCACAACAACACCCCCTTAACCAGACCCAGACAACAGTCCAGCACAACAACACCCCCTTAACCAGACCCAGACAACAGTCCAGCACAACAACACCCCTTAACCAGACCCAGACAACAGTCCAGACAACAGCACCCCCTCAACCAGACCCAGACAACAGTCCAGCACAACAACACCCCCTTAACCAGACCCAGACAACAGTCCAGCACAACAGCACCCCTTAACCAGACCCAGACAACAGTCCAGCACAACAACACCCCCTTAACCAGACCCAGACAACAGTCCAGCACAACAACACCCCTTAACCAGACCCAGACAACAGTCCAGCACAACAACACCCCCTTAACCAGACCCAGACAACAGTCCAGCACAACAACACCCCTTCACCAGACCCAGACAACAGTCCAGCACAACAGCACCCCCTTAACCAGACCCAGACAACACCCCTTAACAGACCCAGACAACAGTCCAGCACAACAACACCCCCTTCACCAGACCCAGACAACAGTCCAGCACAACAACACCCCCTTAACCAGACCCAGACAACAGTCCAGCACAACAACACCCCTTAACCAGACCCAGACAACAGTCCAGCACAACAACACCCCCTTAACCAGACCCAGACAACAGTCCAGCACAACAGCACCCCCTTAACCAGACCCAGACAACAGTCCAGCACAACAACACCCCCCTTAACCAGACCCAGACAACAGTCCAGCACAACAACACCCCCCTTAACCAGACCCAGACAACAGTCCAGCACAACAACACCCCCTTAACCAGACCCAGACAACAACACCCCTAACCAGACCCAGACAACAGTCCAGCACAACAACACCCCCTTAACCAGACCCAGACAACAGTCCAGCACAACAACACCCCCTTAACCAGACCCAGACAACAACCCCTAACCAGACCCAGACAACAGTCCAGCACAACAACACCCCCTTAACCAGACCCAGACAACAGTCCAGCACAACAACACCCCCTTAACCAGACCCAGACAACAACACCCCCTTAACCAGACCCAGACAACAGTCCAGCACAACAACACCCCCTTAACCAGACCCAGACAACAGTCCAGCACAACAGCACCCCCTTAACCAGACCCAGACAACAGTCCAGCACAACACACCCCTTAACAGACCAGACAACAGTCCAGTACAACAACACTCCCTTAACCAGACCCAGACAACAGTCCAGCACAACACCCTCTCAACCAGACCCAGACAACAGTCCAGCACAACACCCCCTCAACCAGACCCAGACAACAGTCCAGCACAACAACACCCCCTTAACCAGACCCAGACAACACAACAACACCCCCTCAACCAGACCCAGACAACAACACCCCCTCAACCAGACAACAGTCCAGCACAACAACACCCCCTTCACCAGACCCAGACAACAGTCCAGCACAACAACACTCCCTCAACCAGACCCAGAGTGCTGCAGGTGAAGAGAGAGATATCTGTACTCTGGAATGTGGTGAGACATGTGGTGCCTTCAAATTGTTTAACTTGGGTCAAACGTTTCGGGTAGCCTTCCGCAACCTTCCCACAATAAGTTGGGTGAATTTTGGCAAATTCCTCCTGACAGAGCTGGTGTATCTGAGTCAGGTTTGTAGGCCTCCTTGCTCGCATGCTTTTTCAGTTCTGCCCACAGATTTTTTATATGATTGAGGTCAGCGCTTTGTCATGGCCACTCCAATACCTTGACTTTGTTGTCCTTAAGCCATTTTGCCACAACTTTGGAAGTATGCTTGGGGTCATTGTCCATTTGGAAGACCCATTTGCGACCAAGCTTTAACTTCCTCACTGATGTCTTGAGATGTTGCTTCAATATATCCTCCAAATTTTCCTCCCTCATGATGCCATCTATTTTGTGAAGTGCACCAGTCCCTCCTGCAGCAAAACACCCCCACAACATGATGCTGCCACCCCCGTGCTTCACGGTTGGGATGGTGTTCTTCGGCTTGCAAGCCTCACCCTTTTTCCTCCAAACATAACTATAATCATTATGGCCAAACAGTTCTATTTTTGTTTCATCAGACCAGAGGACATTTCTCCAAAAAGTACGGTCTTTGTCCCCATGTGCAGTTGCAAACCGTAGTCTGGCTTTTTTATTGCGGTTTTGGAGCAGTGGCTTCTTCCTTGCTGAGCGGCCTTTCAGGTTATGTCAATATAGGACTTGTTTTACTGTGGATGTGGATACTTTTGTACCTGTTTCCTCCAGCATCTTCACAAGGTCCTTTGCTGTTGTTCTGGGATTGATTTGCACTTTTCGCACCAAAGTACATTAATCTCTAGGAGACAGAACTTGTCTCCTTCCTGAGCGGTATGACGGCTGCATGGTCCCAAGGTGTTTATACTTGCGTACTACTGTTTGTACAGATGAACGTGGTACCTTCAGGCGTTTGGAAATTCCTCCCAAGGATGAACCAGACTTGTGGAGCTCCACCATGTTTTTTCTGAGGTCTTGGCTGATTTCTTTTGATTTGCCCTTGATGTCAAGCAGAGGCACTGAGTTTGAAGGTAGGCCTTGAAATACATCCACAGGTACACCTCCAATTGACTCAAATTATGTCAATTAGCCAAATCAGAAGCTTCTAAAGCCATGACATCATTTTCTGGAATTTTCCAAGCTGTTTAAAGGCACAGTCAACTTAGTGTATGTAAACTTCTGACCCACTGGAATTGTGATACAGTGAATTATAATTAAAATAATCTGTCTGTAAACAATTGTTGGAAAAATGACCTGTGTCATGCAGAAAGTAGATGCCCTAACCGACTGGGCAAAACTATAGTTTGATAATAAGACATTTGTGGAGTGGTTGAAAAACGAGTATTTATGACTCCAACCTAAGCGTATGTAAACTTCCAACTTCCACTGTAAATAGTGAATAAGAGGGGACCAGTTAGACCAGCTCTCACTGGTTCATCCACACAGGGTTGTACAGAGACAGAGGATACTGAATCAAACAGCCTACCAGATGATACAACTTGCTCATTGAAACAATTCAGCTTTTCAGTTGTGTCATATACAGCAACAGAGTCCTTCAAAACACAAGACAGTAATTCATTAACATTACCAGACAGACTTAATAGCCTTCCAAAACTTTCTAGATTGACGATGAAAAAACCCCGATTTAATCCATTTTAGAATAAGGCTGTAACGTAACAAAATGTGGAACAAGTCAAGAGGTCTGAATACTTTCTGAATGCTCTGTAGTGGTGTGTGTTCTCACCCTGTCCTTGTCAAAAGCAGCCTTGGTGGCTGACTGCAGCATCTGGAGCACTAACATATCAGACAGCTCCTCCTGGAAGACCTCCCCAACACATTCCCTGAGAGGAGGAGAGAGGGAGGAGAGAGAGAGAGGGAGGAGAGGGAGGAGTGGGGAAGGAGGAGAGGGAGGAGTGGGGAAGGAGGAGAGGGAGGAGTGGGGAGGGAGGAGAGGCAGGGGGAGGGGAGGGAGGGAGGGAGGAGGAGAGGGAGGAGTGGGGGGAGGGAGGAGAAGGAGAGGGGGAGGAGGAGGGAGGGAGGAGAGGGAGAGGAGAGGGAGAGGAGAGGGAGGAGGGAGAGGGAGGAGGAGGGAGAGGGAGAGGAGAGGGAGGGAGCGCAGGGGGGAAGAGGAGAGGGAGAGGAGAGGGAGGGAGCGCAGGGGGAAGAGGAGAGGGAGGAGAGAGAGGAGAGGGGGGGAGCGCAGGGGGAAGAGGAGAGGGAGGAGAGAGAGGAGAGGGGGAGGGAGGAGAGGGAGGGGGGAAGAGGAGAGAGCGAGGGGTAGAGGGGAGAGAGCGAGGAGTAGAGAGAGGGAGGGAGAGGAGAGGGAGAGGGGAAGAGAGAGGAGAAAGCGAGGGGTAGAGAGAGGAGAGAGCGAAGGGGAGAGGGGAGAGAGCGAGGGGGAGAGGGGAGAGAGCGAGGGGGAGAGAGAGGGAGAGGAGAGGGAGAGGGAGAGGGGAAGAGAGAGGAGAAAGCGAGGGGTAGAGAGAGGAGAGAGCGAGGGGGAGAGGGGAGAAGGGAGAGAGGGACAGGAGAGAGAGGGGACAGGGGAGAGGGGGGACAGGGACAGGGGAGAGAGCGAGGGATAGAGAGGAGAGAGCGAGGGAGAGCGGGGAGAAGGGAGAGAGGGACAGGAGAGAGAGCGAGAGAAAATTAATAGACGGGCAAGCTGATGGGTTGTCCACATTGACAGTTTGTGTGTGTGCGCGGTCTCTCACATGTTGACGATGAGTGTGTCGGTGAGGTTGCCTAGCGACCAGGCGGCCTTGGAGCGGACATTGGGTGAGCGGTCGTCCAGGGCTGTCAGGATGGCATTGGCCGTGTCTGCTACAAACATCACATCCTGTAGAGACATGATGTCACTTCCTGTACAGCAGAGATCCTTCCTCTACTCTAGCAGACTAATCATCATCATCATCATCATCACCCTGACTAGCTGAACCAGCTGGGTGTTATAAACAGACTCACCACCACCCTGACTAGCTGAACCAGCTGGGTGTTATAAACAGACTCACCACCACCACCCTGACTAGCTGAACCAGCTGGGTGTTATAAACAGACTCACCACCACCCTGACTAGCTGAACCAGCTGGGTGTTATAAACAGACTCACCACCACCCTGACTAGCTGAACCAGCTGGGTGTTATAAACAGACTCACCACCACCCTGACTAGCTGAACCAGCTGGGTGTTATAAACAGACTCACCACTACCCTGACTAGCTGAACCAGCTGGGTGTTATAAACAGACTCACCACCACCACCCTGACTAGCTGAACCAGCTGGGTGTTATAAACAGACTCACCACCACCACCCTGACTAGCTGAACCAGCTGGGTGTTATAAACAGACTCACCACCACCCTGACTAGCTGAACCAGCTGGGTGTTATAAACAGACTCACCACCACCCTGACTAGCTGAACCAGCTGGGTGTTATAAACAGACTCACCACCACCCTGACTAGCTGAACCAGCTGGGTGTTATAAACAGACTCACCACCACCCTGACTAGCTGAACCAGCTGGGTGTTATAAACAGACTCACCACCACCACCCTGACTAGCTGAACCAGCTGGGTGTTATAAACAGACTCACCACCACCCTGACTAGCTGAACCAGCTGGGTGTTATAAACAGACTCACCACCACCCTGACTAGCTGAACCAGCTGGGTGTTATAAACAGACTCACCACCACCACCCTGACTAGCTGAACCAGCTGGGTGTTATAAACAGACTCACCACCACCCTGACTAGCTGAACCAGCTGGGTGTTATAAACAGACTCACCACCACCACCCTGACTAGCTGAACCAGCTGGGTGTTATAAACAGACTCACCACCACCCTGACTAGCTGAACCAGCTGGGTGTTATAAACAGACTCACCACCACCACCCTGACTAGCTGAACCAGCTGGGTGTTATAAACAGACTCACCACCACCCTGACTAGCTGAACCAGCTGGGTGTTATAAACAGACTCACCACCACCACCCTGACTAGCTGAACCAGCTGGGTGTTATAAACAGACTCACCACCACCACCCTGACTAGCTGAACCAGCTGGGTGTTATAAACAGACTCACCACCACCCTGACTAGCTGAACCAGCTGGGTGTTATAAACAGACTCACCACCACCACCCTGACTAGCTGAACCAGCTGGGTGTTATAAACAGACTCACCACCACCCTGACTAGCTGAACCAGCTGGGTGTTATAAACAGACTCACCACCACCCTGACTAGCTGAACCAGCTGGGTGTTATAAACAGACTCACCACCACCCTGACTAGCTGAACCAGCTGGGTGTTATAAACAGACTCACCACTACCCTGACTAGCTGAACCAGCTGGGTGTTATAAACAGACTCACCACCACCACCCTGACTAGCTGAACCAGCTGGGTGTTATAAACAGACTCACCACCACCACCCTGACTAGCTGAACCAGCTGGGTGTTATAAACAGACTCACCACCACCCTGACTAGCTGAACCAGCTGGGTGTTATAAACAGACTCACCACCACCCTGACTAGCTGAACCAGCTGGGTGTTATAAACAGACTCACCACCACCCTGACTAGCTGAACCAGCTGGGTGTTATAAACAGACTCACCACCACCCTGACTAGCTGAACCAGCTGGGTGTTATAAACAGACTCACCACCACCACCCTGACTAGCTGAACCAGCTGGGTGTTATAAACAGACTCACCACCACCCTGACTAGCTGAACCAGCTGGGTGTTATAAACAGACTCACCACCACCCTGACTAGCTGAACCAGCTGGGTGTTATAAACAGACTCACCACCACCACCCTGACTAGCTGAACCAGCTGGGTGTTATAAACAGACTCACCACCACCCTGACTAGCTGAACCAGCTGGGTGTTATAAACAGACTCACCACCACCACCCTGACTAGCTGAACCAGCTGGGTGTTATAAACAGACTCACCACCACCCTGACTAGCTGAACCAGCTGGGTGTTATAAACAGACTCACCACCACCACCCTGACTAGCTGAACCAGCTGGGTGTTATAAACAGACTCACCACCCTGACTAGCTGAACCAGCTGGGTGTTATAAACAGACTCACCACCACCACCCTGACTAGCTGAACCAGCTGGGTGTTATAAACAGACTCACCACCACCACCCTGACTAGCTGAACCAGCTGGGTGTTATAAACAGACTCACCACCACCCTGACTAGCTGAACCAGCTGGGTGTTATAAACAGACTCACCACCACCACCCTGACTAGCTGAACCAGCTGGGTGTTATAAACAGACTCACCACCACCCTGACTAGCTGAACCAGCTGGGTGTTATTAACAGTGGTGAGACCAGTCTACAGTGGGATGTGGCCTGTCTAGTGGTGAGCCCAGTCTACAGTGGGATGTGTCCTGTCTGGTCTAGTGGTGAGACCAGTCTACAGTGGGATGTGGCCTGTCTAGTGGTGAGACCAGTCTACAGTGGGATGTGGCCTGTCTGGTCTAGTGGTGAGACCAGTCTACAGTGGGATGTGTCCTGTCTAGTGGTGAGACCAGTCTACAGTGGGATGTGGCCTGTCTAGTGGTGAGACCAGTCTACAGTGGGATGTGTCCTGTCTAGTGGTGAGACCAGTCTACAGTGGGATGTGGCCTGTCTGGTCTAGTGGTGAGACCAGTCTACAGTGGGATGTGGCCTGTCTAGTGGTGAGACCAGTCTACAGTGGGATGTGTCCTGTCTAGTGGTGAGACCAGTCTACAGTGGGATGTGGCCTGTCTAGTGGCGAGACCAGTCTACAGTGGGATGTGTCCTGTCTAGTGGTGAGACCAGTCTACAGTGGGATGTGGCCTGTCTGGTCTAGTGGTGAGACCAGTCTACAGTGGGATGTGTCCTGTCTAGTGGTGAGACCAGTCTACAGTGGGATGTGGCCTGTCTGGTCTAGTGGTGAGACCAGTCTACAGTGGGATGTGGCCTGTCTAGTGGTGAGACCAGTCTACAGTGGGATGTGTCCTGTCTAGTGGTGAGACCAGTCTACAGTGGGATGTGGCCTGTCTAGTGGCGAGACCAGTCTACAGTGGGATGTGGCCTGTCTGGTCTAGTGGTGAGACCAGTCTACAGTGGGATGTGGCCTGTCTAGTGGCGAGACCAGTCTACAGTGGGATGTGTCCTGTCTAGTGGTGAGACCAGTCTACAGTGGGATGTGTCCTGTCTAGTGGTGAGACCAGTCTACAGTGGGATGTGTCCTGTCTAGTGGTGAGACCAGTCTACAGTGGGATGTGGCCTGTCTAGTGGTGAGACCAGTCTACAGTGGGATGTGTCCTGTCTAGTGGTGAGACCAGTCTACAGTGGGATGTGTCCTGTCTAGTGGTGAGACCAGTCTACAGTGGGATGTGGCCTGTCTGGTCTAGTGGTGAGACCAGTCTACAGTGGGATGTGGCCTGTCTAGTGGTGAGACCAGTCTACAGTGGGATGTGGCCTGTCTAGTGGTGAGACCAGTCTACAGTGGGATGTGGCCTGTCTAGTGGTGAGACCAGTCTACAGTGGGATGTGGCCTGTCTAGTGGTGAGACCAGTCTACAGTGGGATGTGGCCTGTCTAGTGGTGAGACCAGTCTACAGTGGGATGTGGCCTGTCTAGTGGCGAGACCAGTCTACAGTGGGATGTGTCCTGTCTAGTGGTGAGACCAGTCTACAGTGGGATGTGTCCTGTCTAGTGGTGAGACCAGTCTACAGTGGGATGTGTCCTGTCTAGTGGTGAGACCAGTCTACAGTGGGATGTGTCCTGTCTAGTGGTGAGACCAGTCTACAGTGGGATGTGGCCTGTCTAGTGGTGAGACCAGTCTACAGTGGGATGTGGCCTGTCTGGTCTAGTGGTGAGACCAGTCTACAGTGGGATGTGGCCTGTCTAGTGGTGAGACCAGTCTACAGTGGGATGTGTCCTGTCTAGTGGTGAGACCAGTCTACAGTGGGATGTGTCCTGTCTAGTGGTGAGACCAGTCTACAGTGGGATGTGGCCTGTCTAGTGGTGAGACCAGTCTACAGTGGGATGTGGCCTGTCTAGTGGTGAGACCAGTCTACAGTGGGATGTGGCCTGTCTAGTGGTGAGACCAGTCTACAGTGGGATGTGGCCTGTCTGGTCTAGTGGTGAGACCAGTCTACAGTGGGATGTGGCCTGTCTGGTCTAGTGGTGAGACCAGTCTACAGTGGGATGTGGCCTGTCTAGTGGTGAGACCAGTCTACAGTGGGATGTGGCCTGTCTAGTGGTGAGACCAGTCTACAGTGGGATGTGTCCTGTCTAGTGGTGAGACCAGTCTACAGTGGGATGTGGCCTGTCTAGTGGTGAGACCAGTCTACAGTGGGATGTGGCCTGTCTAGTGGTGAGACCAGTCTACAGTGGGATGTGGCCTGTCTAGTGGTGAGACCAGTCTACAGTGGGATGTGTCCTGTCTAGTGGTGAGACCAGTCTACAGTGGGATGTGTCCTGTCTAGTGGTGAGACCAGTCTACAGTGGGATGTGGCCTGTCTGGTCTAGTGGTGAGACCAGTCTACAGTGGGATGTGGCCTGTCTGGTCTAGTGGTGAGACCAGTCTACAGTGGGATGTGGCCTGTCTGGTCTAGTGGTGAGACCAGTCTACAGTGGGATGTGGCCTGTCTGGTCTAGTGGTGAGACCAGTCTACAGTGGGATGTGGCCTGTCTGGTCTAGTGGTGAGACCAGTCTACAGTGGGATGTGGCCTGTCTGGTCTAGTGGTGAGACCAGTCTACAGTGGGATGTGGCCTGTCTGGTCTAGTGGTGAGACCAGTCTACAGTGGGTATGTACCTCTCGTAGACACGGGAACAGAATGTAGACTCCCAGAGCTCTGACTGCAGCAGCCTTCACCAGAGAGTTATCACTGTAGGTCAGCCCCAACAATACTGTTACACACAGAACCTGGCTCTTCTCCTAGACAGAGAGAGAGAGAGAGAGAGAGACGGACAGACGGACAGGCGGACAGGACAGACAGAGAGAGAGAGACAGACACACAGAGAGACACACAGAGAGACAAAGAGGTAATTCAAATACAAAAAAATATCAAAATGTTTAGCTACACCTGAATTCAAGTCTCCAATTTAAAGCACTTCAAACCCAAGAGCTGAGCCCAGAAACGAGCCCTCTCAGTCAGCTGGTGGTGGGACTAATGTTTACAATATTGAAAGAAAAATACATCTCAAAGCCGACTAAATTGCTATCTGGCCTTAAACAGAGAATATGAATTGGCTGATTATCTCTACTCTGTCAGAGATACGAAGCAGAGACAGATCCTTACCAAGTACTGGCTGACAGAGAGAGACAGAGACTGACAGAGAGAGACAGAGACTGACAGAGAGAGACAGAGACTGACAGAGAGAGACAGAGACTGACAGAGAGAGACAGAGAGAGACAGAGAGAGACAGAGAGAGACAGAGACTGACAGAGACTGACAGAGAGAGACAGAGACTGACAGAGACTGACAGAGAGAGACAGAGACTGACAGAGAGTCACAGAGACTTACCAAGTACAGGCTGACAGAGAGAGACAGAGACTGACAGAGACTGACAGAGAGAGACAGAGACTTACCAAGTACTGGCTGACAGAGAGAGACAGAGACTTACCAAGTACTGGCTGACAGAGAGAGACAGAGACTGACAGAGACTGACAGAGACTGACAGAGAGAGACAGAGACTGACAGAGAGAGACAGAGAGAGACAGAGACTGACAGAGAGAGACAGAGAGAGACAGAGACTGACAGAGAGAGACAGAGACTGACAGAGAGAGACAGAGACTGACAGAGAGAGACAGAGACTGACAGAGAGAGACAGAGACTGACAGAGAGAGACAGAGACTGACAGAGAGAGACAGAGACTGACAGAGAGAGACAGAGAGAGACAGAGAGAGACAGAGACTGACAGAGAGAGACAGAGACTGACAGAGAGAGACAGAGACTGACAGAGAGAGACAGAGACTGACAGAGAGAGACAGAGACTTACCAAGTACTGGCTGACAGAGAGAGACAGAGAGAGACAGAGACTGACAGAGAGAGACAGAGACTGACAGAGAGAGACAGAGACTGACAGAGAGAGACAGAGACTTACCAAGTACAGGCTGACAGAGACTGACAGAGAGAGACAGAGAGAGACAGAGACTGACAGAGAGAGACAGAGACTGACAGAGAGAGACAGAGAGAGACAGAGAGAGACAGAGAGAGACAGAGACTGACAGAGAGAGACAGAGACTGACAGAGAGAGACAGAGACTTACCAAGTACTGGCTGACAGAGAGAGACAGAGACTGACAGAGAGAGACAGAGAGAGACAGAGACTGACAGAGAGAGACAGAGACTGACAGAGAGAGACAGAGACTGACAGAGAGAGACAGAGACTTACCAAGTACTGGCTGACAGAGAGAGACAGAGACTGACAGAGACTGACAGAGACTGACAGAGACTGACAGAGACAGAGACTGACAGAGAGAGACAGAGACTGACAGAGACTGACAGAGAGAGACAGAGACTGACAGAGAGAGACAGAGACTGACAGAGACTGACAGAGACTGACAGAGAGAGACAGAGACTGACAGAGACTGACAGAGAGAGACAGAGACTGACAGAGAGAGACAGAGACTTACCAAGTACAGGCTGACAGAGACTGACAGAGAGAGACAGAGACTGACAGAGAGAGACAGAGAGAGACAGAGACTTACCAAGTACAGGCTGACAGAGACTGACAGAGAGAGACAGAGACTTACCAAGTACAGGCTGAGTGCCCACCAATTGGCAATAGAAACCGGCAGACATAAAAGACATGGCTACCCAAAGAGGAGCTGAACGAAGGTAGAAACAGAGATGACACTTTCTCCTTTACTGGGATAAATATTCCTTTATTCACAGAAATGAACACATTTATTCCAAATGTGAACTTGTTAAATCCAGAGGAAAAACAAATACTCATGGTGAAGGAGCAACGGCTCCTCTTGGGGATCCTTAATAAATATATAGCTCCTCTTGCAGCCAAATATGCATTTGCCTTCCACAGCCTGAGGCACACTGAACAAGGGGGGCAGGTAGCCTAGTGGTTAGAGTGGAGGGATGGCAGGTAGTCTAGTGGTTAGGGTGGAGGGGGGGTAGGTAGCCTAGTGGTTAGAGTGGAGGGATGGCAGGTAGTCTAGTGGTTAGAGTGGAGGGATGGCAGGTAACCTAGTGGTTAGAGTGGAGGGATGGCAGGTAGCCTAGTGGTTAGAGTGGAGGGATGGCAGGTAGCCTAGTGGTTAGAGTGGAGGGATGGCAGGTAGCCTAGTGGTTAGAGTGGAGGGGGAGGTAGCCTAGTGGTTAGAGTGGAGGGGTGGTAGGTAGCCTAGTGGTTAGAGTGGAGGGGGGTAGGTAGCCTAGTGGTTAGAGTGGAGGGGGGGTAGGTAGCCTAGTGGTTAGAGTGGAGGGATGGCAGGTAGCCTAGTGGTTAGAGTGTAGGGGGGGTAGGTAGCCTAGTGGTTAGAGTGTAGGGGGGTAGGTAGCCTAATGGTTAGAGTGTGGGGGGGGGGCAGGTAGCCTAGTGGTTAGAGTGGAGGGATGGCAGGTAGCCTAGTGGTTAGAGTGTAGGGGGGTAGGTAGCCTAGTGGTTAGAGTGGAGGGATGGCAGGTAGCCTAGTGGTTAGAGTGGAGGGATGGCAGGTAGCCTAGTGGTTAGAGTGGAGGGGGGGGCAGGTAACCTAGTGGTTAGAGTGGAGGGATGGCAGGTAGCCTAGTGGTTAGAGTGGGGGGGGGCAGGTAACCTAGTGGTTAGAGTGGAGGGATGGCAGGTAGCCTAGTGGTTAGAGTAGAGGGATGGTAGGTAGCCTAGTGGTTAGAGTGTGGGGGGGGGGCAGGTAACCTAGTGGTTAGAGTGGAGGGGGGTAGGTAGCCTAGTGGTTAGAGTGGAGGGATGGCAGGTAGCCTAGTGGTTAGAGTAGAGGGATGGTAGGTAGCCTAGTGGTTAGAGTGTAGGGGGGGGCAGGTAACCTAGTGGTTAGAGTGGAGGGGGGTAGGTAGCCTAGTGGTTAGAGTGTAGGGGGGGTAGGTAGCCTAGTGGTTAGAGTGGAGGGATGGTAGGTAGCCTAGTGGTTAGAGTGGAGGGGGGTAGGTAGCCTAGTGGTTAGAGTGTGGGGGGGTAGGTAGCCTAGTGGTTAGAGTGTAGGGGGGGGTAGGTAGCCTAGTGGTTAGAGTGTAGGTAGCCTAGTGGTTAGAGTGGAGGGGGGGCAGGTAACCTAGTGGTTAGAGTGGAGGGGGTAGGTAGCCTAGTGGTTAGAGTGGAGGGATGGCAGGTAGCCTAGTGGTTAGAGTGTAGGGGGGTAGGTAGCCTAGTGGTTAGAGTGTAGGTAGCCTAGTGGTTAGAGTGTAGGTAGCCTAGTGGTTAGAGTGGAGGGGGGGGCAGGTAACCTAGTGGTTAGAGTGGAGGGGGGGTAGGTAGCCTAGTGGTTAGAGTGGAGGGATGGCAGGTAGCCTAGTGGTTAGAGTGTAGGGGGGGTAGGTAGCCTAGTGGTTAGAGTGTAGGGGGGTAGGTAGCCTAGTGGTTAGAGTGGAAGGGGGGCAGGTAGCCTAGTGGTTAGAGTGGAGGGATGGCAGGTAGTCTAGTGGTTAGAGTGTGAGGGGGGGTAGGTAGCCTAGTGGTTAGAGTGGAGGGGGGTAGGTAGCCTAGTGGTTAGAGTGGAGGGATGGCAGGTAGCCTAGTGGTTAGAGTGGAGGGATGGCAGGTAGCCTAGTGGTTAGAGTGGAGGGATGGCAGGTAGTCCAGTGGTTAGAGTGGAGGGATGGCAGGTAGTCTAGTGGTTAGAGTGGAGGGGGGGGTAGGTAGCCTAGTGGTTAGAGTGGAGGGATGGCAGGTAGCCTAGTGGTTAGAGTGGAGGGATGGCAGGTAGCCTAGTGGTTAGAGTGGAGGGATGGCAGGTAGCCTAGTGGTTAGAGTGTAGAGGGGGGGTAGGTAGCCTAGTGGTTAGAGTGGAGGGGGGGGTAGGTAGCCTAGTGGTTAGAGTGGAGGGATGGCAGGTAGCCTAGTGGTTAGAGTGGAGGGATGGCAGGTAGTCTAGTGGTTAGAGTGTAGGGGGGGGTAGGTAACCTAGTGGTTAGAGTGGAGGGGGGGCAGGTAACCTAGTGGTTAGAGTGGAGGGGGGTAGGTAGCCTAGTGGTTAGAGTGGAGGGGGGTAGGTAGCCTAGTGGTTAGAGTGTAGGGGAGGGGGTAGGTAGCCTAGTGGTTAGAGTGTGGGGGGGGGGGGCAGGTAACCTAGTGGTTAGAGTGGAGGGGGGGGTAGGTAGCCTAGTGGTTAGAGTGGAGGGATGGCAGGTAGTCTAGTGGTTAGAGTGGAGGGATGGCAGGTAGCCTAGTGGTTAGAGTGGAGGGGGGGCAGGTAACCTAGTGGTTAGAGTGGAGGGATGGCAGGTAGCCTAGTGGTTAGAGTGGAGGGGGGTAGGTAGCCTAGTGGTTAGAGTGGAGGGGGGGGCAGGTAGCCTAGTGGTTAGAGTGGAGGGATGGCAGGTAGTCTAGTGGTTAGAGTGTAGGGGGGGGCAGGTAGCCTAGTGGTTAGAGTGGAGGGATGGCAGGTAGTCTAGTGGTTAGAGTGGAGGGATGGCAGGTAACCTAGTGGTTAGAGTGGAGGGGGGGTAGGTAGCCTAGTGGTTAGAGTGGAGGGATGGCAGGTAGCCTAGTGGTTAGAGTGGAGGGATGGCAGGTAGCCTAGTGGTTAGAGTGGAGGGTGGTAGGTAGCCTAGTGGTTAGAGTGGAGGGGGGGTAGGTAGCCTAGTGGTTAGAGTGGAGGGATGGCAGGTAGCCTAGTGGTTAGAGTGGAGGGATGGCAGGTAGCCTAGTGGTTAGAGTGGAGGGATGGCAGGTAGCCTAGTGGTTAGAGTGGAGGGGTGGCAGGTAGCCTAGTGGTTAGAGTGGAGGGATGGTAGGTAGCCTAGTGGTTAGAGTGGAGGGGGGTAGGTAGCCTAGTGGTTAGAGTGGAGGGGTGGTAGGTAGCCTAGTGGTTAGAGTGGAGGGGGTAGGTAGCCTAGTGGTTAGAGTGTAGGGGGGGTAGGTAGCCTAGTGGTTAGAGTGGAGGGGGCAGGTAGCCTTGTGGTTAGAGTGGAGGGATGGCAGGTAGCCTAGTGGTTAGAGTGGAGGGGGGGGCAGGTAACCTAGTGGTTAGAGTGGAGGGGGGGTAGGTAGCCTAGTGGTTAGAGTGGAGGGATGGCAGGTAGCCTAGTGGTTAGAGTGTAGGGGGGTAGGTAGCCTAGTGGTTAGAGTGTAGGGGGGGGTAGGTAGCCTAATGGTTAGAGTGTAGGGGGGGGCAGGTAGCCTAGTGGTTAGAGTGGAGGGATGGCAGGTAGCCTAGTGGTTAGAGTGGAGGGAGGCAGGTAGCCTAGTGGTTAGAGTGGAGGGATGGCAGGTAGCCTAGTGGTTAGAGTGGAGGGATGGCAGGTAGCCTAGTGGTTAGAGTGGAGGGGGGGTAGGTAGCCTAGTGGTTAGAGTGGAGGGATGGTAGGTAGCCTAGTGGTTAGAGTGTAAGGGGGGTAGGTAGCCTAGTGGTTAGAGTGGAGGGATGGCAGGTAGCCTAGTGGTTAGAGTAGAGGGATGGTAGGTAGCCTAGTGGTTAGAGTGGAGGGGGGCAGGTAGCCTAGTGGTTAGAGTGGAGGGAGGCAGGTAGCCTAGTGGTTAGAGTGTAGGGGGGGCAGGTAGCCTAGTGGTTAGAGTGGAGGGGGGGCAGGTAACCTAGTGGTTAGAGTGGAGGGGGGGGTAGGTAGCCTAGTGGTTAGAGTGGAGGGGTGGTAGGTAGCCTAGTGGTTAGAGTGGAGGGGGGTAGGTAGCCTAGTGGTTAGAGTGGAGGGGGTAGGTAGCCTAGTGGTTAGAGTGGAGGGATGGCAGGTAGCCTAGTGGTTAGAGTGGAGGGGGTAGGTAGCCTAGTGGTTAGAGTGGAGGGGGGGGCAGGTAGCCTAGTGGTTAGAGTGGAGGGGGGGTAGGTAGCCTAGTGGTTAGAGTGGAGGGGTGGCAGGTAGCCTAGTGGTTAGAGTGGAGGGGGGTAGGTAGCCTAGTGGTTAGAGTGGAGGGGGTAGGTAGCCTAGTGGTTAGAGTGTAGGGGGGTAGGTAGCCTAGTGGTTAGAGTGGAGGGATGGCAGGTAGCCTAGTGGTTAGAGTGTAGGGGGGGTAGGTAGCCTAGTGGTTAGAGTGGAGGGATGGCAGGTAGCCTAGTGGTTAGAGTGGAGGGAGGGCAGGTAGCCTAGTGGTTAGAGTGGAGGGGGGCAGGTAGTCTAGTGGTTAGAGTGGAGGGGTGGCGGTAGCCTAGTGGTTAGAGTGGAGGGATGGCAGGTAGCCTAGTGGTTAGAGTGGAGGGATGGCAGGTAGTCTAGTGGTTAGAGTGGAGGGGATGGCAGGTAGCCTAGTGGTTAGAGTGGAGGGTGGTAGGTAGCCTAGTGGTTAGAGTGGAGGGGGGGTAGGTAGCCTAGTGGTTAGAGTGGAGGGGTGGCAGGTAGCCTAGTGGTTAGAGTGGAGGGATGGCAGGTAGCCTAGTGGTTAGAGTGGAGGGATGGCAGGTAGCCTAGTGGTTAGAGTGGAGGGATGGCAGGTAGCCTAGTGGTTAGAGTGGAGGGATGGCAGGTAGCCTAGTGGTTAGAGTGTAGGGGGGTAGGTAGCCTAGTGGTTAGAGTGGAGGGATGGCAGGTAGCCTAGTGGTTAGAGTGGAGGGTGGCAGGTAGCCTAGTGGTTAGAGTGGAGGGATGGCAGGTAGCCTAGTGGTTAGAGTGGAGGGGGGGCAGGTAGCCTAGTGGTTAGAGTGGAGGGATGGCAGGTAGCCTAGTGGTTAGAGTGGAGGGGGGCAGGTAGCCTAGTGGTTAGAGTGGAGGGGTGGCAGGTAGCCTAGTGGTTAGAGTGGAGGGTGGCAGGTAGCCTAGTGGTTAGAGTGGAGGGATGGCAGGTAGCCTAGTGGTTAGAGTGGAGGGGGTAGGTAGCCTAGTGGTTAGAGTGGAGGGATGGCAGGTAGCCTAGTGGTTAGAGTGTAGGGGGGTAGGTAGCCTAGTGGTTAGAGTGGAGGGGGGCAGGTAGCCTAGTGGTTAGAGTGGAGGGATGGCAGGTAGCCTAGTGGTTAGAGTGGAGGGGGGGGCAGGTAACCTAGTGGTTAGAGTGGAGGGGTGGCAGGTAGCCTAGTGGTTAGAGTGGAGGGATGGCAGGTAGCCTAGTGGTTAGAGTGGAGGGGTGGCAGGTAGCCTAGTGGTTAGAGTGTGAGGGGGGCAGGTAGCCTAGTGGTTAGAGTGGAGGGATGGCAGGTAGCCTAGTGGTTAGAGTGGAGGGGGGTAGGTAGCCTAGTGGTTAGAGTGGAGGGAGGGTAGGTAGCCTAGTGGTTAGAGTGTAGGGGGGGCAGGTAGCCTAGTGGTTAGAGTGGAGGGTGGTAGGTAGCCTAGTGGTTAGAGTGGAGGGTGGTAGGTAGCCTAGTGGTTAGAGTGTAGGGGGGTAGGTAGCCTAGTGGTTAGAGTGGAGGGATGGCAGGTAGCCTAGTGGTTAGAGTGTAGGGGGGTAGGTAGCCTAGTGGTTAGAGTGGAGGGGGGTAGGTAGCCTAGTGGTTAGAGTGGAGGGGATGGCAGGTAGCCTAGTGGTTAGAGTGGAGGGGGGCAGGTAGCCTAGTGGTTAGAGTGGAGGGGGTGGCAGGTAGCCTAGTGGTTAGAGTGTAGGGGGGGGTAGGTAGCCCAGTGGTTAGAGTGGAGGGGGTAGGTAGCCTAGTGGTTAGAGTGGAGGGATGGTAGGTAGCCTAGTGGTTAGAGTGGAGGGGTGGCGGGTAGCCTAGTGGTTAGAGTGGAGGGGGCAGGTAGCCTAGTGGTTAGAGTGGAGGGGGGTAGGTAGCCCAGTGGTTAGAGTGTAGGGGGGCAGGTAGCCTAGTGGTTAGAGTGGAGGGGGGCAGGTAGCCTAGTGGTTAGAGTGTGGGGGGGCAGGTAGCCTAGTGGTTAGAGTGGAGGGGGGGTAGGTAGCCTAGTGGTTAGAGTGGAGGGAGGGTAGGTAGCCTAGTGGTTAGAGTGGGAGGGGTGGCAGGTAGCCTAGTGGTTAGAGTGGAGGGGGTAGGTAGCCTAGTGGTTGAGAGTGTAGGGGGGTAGGTAGCCTAGTGGTTAGAGTGGAGGGGGGTAGGTAGCCTAGTGGTTAGAGTGGAGGGGGGTAGGTAGCCTAGTGGTTAGAGTGGAGGGGGGGCAGGTAGCCTAGTGGTTAGAGTGGAGGGATGGCAGGTAGCCTAGTGGTTAGAGTGGAGGGGGGTAGGTAGCCTAGTGGTTAGAGTGTAGGGGGAGGTAGCCTAGTGGTTAGAGTGGAGGGATGGCAGGTAGCCTAGTGGTTAGAGTGGAGGGGAGGGCAGGTAGCCTAGTGGTTAGAGTGGAGGGGGGGCAGGTAGCCTAGTGGTTAGAGTGGAGGGGGTGGCAGGTAGCCTAGTGGTTAGAGTGGGGGGGTGGCAGGTAGCCTAGTGGTTAGAGTGGAGGGTGGTAGGTAGCCTAGTGGTTAGAGTGGAGGGATGGCAGGTAGCCTAGTGGTTAGAGTGGAGGGATGGCAGGTAGCCTAGTGGTTAGAGTGGAGGGGTGGCAGGTAGCCTAGTGGTTAGAGTGGAGGGATGGCAGGTAGCCTAGTGGTTAGAGTGGAGGGATGGCAGGTAGCCTAGTGGTTAGAGTGGAGGGATGGCAGGTAGCCTAGTGGTTAGAGTGGAGGGATGGCAGGTAGCCTAGTGGTTAGAGTGGAGGGATGGCAGGTAGCCTAGTGGTTAGAGTGTAGGGATGGCAGGTAGCCTAGTGGTTAGAGTGGAGGGGGGCAGGTAGCCTAGTGGTTAGAGTGGAGGGGGGTAGGTAGCCTAGTGGTTAGAGTGGAGGGTGGCAGGTAGCCTAGTGGTTAGAGTGGAGGGATGGCAGGTAGCCTAGTGGTTAGAGTGGAGGGGGGGTAGGTAGCCTAGTGGTTAGAGTGGAGGGGGGGTAGGTAGCCTAGTGGTTAGAGTGGAGGGATGGCAGGTAGCCTAGTGGTTAGAGTGGAGGGATGGCAGGTAGCCTAGTGGTTAGAGTGGAGGGATGGCAGGTAGCCTAGTGGTTAGAGTGTAGGGGTGGTAGGTAGCCTAGTGGTTAGAGTGGAGGGGGGTAGGTAGCCTAGTGGTTAGAGTGGAGGGATGGCAGGTAGCCTAGTGGTTAGAGTGGAGGGGGGGCAGGTAACCTAGTGGTTAGAGTGGAGGGATGGCAGGTAGCCTAGTGGTTAGAGTGGAGGGGGGGTAGGTAGCCTAGTGGTTAGAGTGGAGGGATGGCAGGTAGCCTAGTGGTTAGAGTGTAGGGGGGGGGGTAGGTAACCTAGTGGTTAGAGTGGAGGGGGGTAGGTAGCCTAGTGGTTAGAGTGGAGGGGGGGCAGGTAGCCTAGTGGTTAGAGTGTAGGGGGGGGCAGGTAGCCTAGTGGTTAGAGTGGAGGGGGGGCAGGTAGCCTAGTGGTTAGAGTGGAGGGGGGGTAGGTAGCCTAGTGGTTAGAAGTGGAGGGGGTGGCAGGTAGCCTAGTGGTTAGAGTGTAGGGGGGGCAGGTAGCCTAGTGGTTAGAGTGGAGGGGGGGTAGGTAGCCTAGTGGTTAGAGTGGAGGGGGGTAGGTAGCCTAGTGGTTAGAGTGGAGGGGGGGCAGGTAGCCTAGTGGTTAGAGTGGAGGGGGGTAGGTAGCCTAGTGGTTAGAGTGGAGGGGGTAGGTAGCCTAGTGGTTAGAGTGTGGGGGGGGGTAGGTAGCCTAGTGGTTAGAGTGGAGGGGGGCAGGTAGCCTAGTGGTTAGAGTGGAGGGGGGTAGGTAGCCTAGTGGTTAGAGTGGAGGGGGGGTAGGTAGCCTAGTGGTTAGAGTGGAGGGGGGTAGGTAGCCTAGTGGTTAGAGTGTAGGGGGGTAGGTAGCCTAGTGGTTAGAGTGGAGGGGGGGCAGGTAGCCTAGTGGTTAGAGTGGAGGGGGGGTAGGTAGCCTAGTGGTTAGAGTGGAGGGGTGGCAGGTAGCCTAGTGGTTAGAGTGGAGGGGGGTAGGTAGCCTAGTGGTTAGAGTGGAGGGGGGGGTAGGTAGCCTAGTGGTTAGAGTGTAGGGGGGGTAGGTAGCCTAGTGGTTAGAGTGGAGGGGGAGGCAGGTAGCCTAGTGGTTAGAGTGGAGGGTGGCAGGTAGCCTAGTGGTTAGAGTGGAGGGGTGGCAGGTAGCCTAGTGGTTAGAGTGTAGGGGGGGTAGGTAGCCTAGTGGTTAGAGTGGAGGGATGGCAGGTAGCCTAGTGGTTAGAGTGGAGGGATGGCAGGTAGCCTAGTGGTTAGAGTGGAGGGGTGGCAGGTAGCCTAGTGGTTAGAGTGTAGGGGGGGGTAGGTAGCCTAGTGGTTAGAGTGGAGGGATGGCAGGTAGCCTAGTGGTTAGAGTGGAGGGGGGGCAGGTAGCCTAGTGGTTAGAGTGGAGGGGGCAGGTAGCCTAGTGGTTAGAGTGGAGGGGTGGTAGGTAGCCTAGTGGTTAGAGTGGAGGGGTGGCAGGTAGCCTAGTGGTTAGAGTGGAGGGGGGCAGGTAGCCTAGTGGTTAGAGTGGAGGGGGCAGGTAGCCTAGTGGTTAGAGTGGAGGGGTGGCAGGTAGCCTAGTGGTTAGAGTGGAGGGGGGGGGGGCAGGTAGCCTAGTGGTTAGAGTGGAGGGGATGGCAGGTAGCCTAGTGGTTAGAGTGGAGGGATGGCAGGTAGCCTAGTGGTTAGAGTGGAGGGATGGCAGGTAGCCTAGTGGTTAGAGTGGAGGGGTGGCAGGTAGCCTAGTGGTTAGAGTGGAGGGATGGCAGGTAGCCTAGTGGTTAGAGTGGAGGGGGGTAGGTAGCCTAGTGGTTAGAGTGGAGGGATGGCAGGTAGCCTAGTGGTTAGAGTGGAGGGGTGGCAGGTAGCCTAGTGGTTAGAGTGGAGGGATGGCAGGTAGCCTAGTGGTTAGAGTGTAGGGGGGGGTAGGTAGCCTAGTGGTTAGAGTGGAGGGGTGGCAGGTAGCCTAGTGGTTAGAGTGGAGGGGGGGTAGGTAGCCTAGTGGTTAGAGTGGAGGGGGGGCAGGTAGCCTAGTGGTTAGAGTGGAGGGATGGCAGGTAGCCTAGTGGTTAGAGTGGAGGGGGGCAGGTAGCCTAGTGGTTAGAGTGGAGGGATGGCAGGTAGCCTAGTGGTTAGAGTGGAGGGGGGGCAGGTAACCTAGTGGTTAGAGTGGAGGGTGGCAGGTAGCCTAGTGGTTAGAGTGGAGGGGGGGTAGGTAGCCTAGTGGTTAGAGTGGAGGGGTGGCAGGTAGCCTAGTGGTTAGAGTGGAGGGGGGCAGGTAGCCTAGTGGTTAGAGTGGAGGGGTGGCAGGTAGCCTAGTGGTTAGAGTGGAGGGTGGCAGGTAGCCTAGTGGTTAGAGTGGAGGGGGGTAGGTAGCCTAGTGGTTAGAGTGGAGGGGGGCAGGTAGCCTAGTGGTTAGAGTGTAGGGGGGTAGGTAGCCTAGTGGTTAGAGTGGAGGGGGTAGGTAGCCTAGTGGTTAGAGTGTAGGGTGGCAGGTAGCCTAGTGGTTAGAGTGGAGGGATGGCAGGTAGCCTAGTGGTTAGAGTGGAGGGATGGCAGGTAGCCTAGTGGTTAGAGTGTGAGGGGGGGGTAGGTAGCCTAGTGGTTAGAGTGGAGGGGGGGTAGGTAGCCTAGTGGTTAGAGTGGAGGGGTGGCAGGTAGCCTAGTGGTTAGAGTGGAGGGGGGGCAGGTAGCCTAGTGGTTAGAGTGGAGGGGGTGGCAGGTAGCCTAGTGGTTAGAGTGGAGGGGTGGCAGGTAGCCTAGTGGTTAGAGTGGAGGGGTGGCAGGTAGCCTAGTCGTTAGAGTGGAGGGGGGGTAGGTAGCCTAGTGGTTAGAGTGGAGGGGGGCAGGTAGCCTAGTGGTTAGAGTGGAGGGGGGGCAGGTAGCCTAGTGGTTAGAGTGTAGGGGGCAGGTAGCCTAGTGGTTAGAGTGTAGGGGGGGTAGGTAGCCTAGTGGTTAGAGTGGAGGGGGGCAGGTAGCCTAGTGGTTAGAGTGGAGGGGGGGCAGGTAGCCTAGTGGTTAGAGTGGAGGGGGTAGGTAGCCTAGTGGTTAGAGTGGAGGGGGGGTAGGTAGCCTAGTGGTTAGAGTGTAGGGGGGGCAGGTAACCTAGTGGTTAGAGTGGAGGGGGGTAGGTAGCCTAGTGGTTAGAGTGGAGGGGTGGCAGGTAGCCTAGTGGTTAGAGTGGAGGGATGGCAGGTAGCCTAGTGGTTAGAGTGGAGGGGGGGCAGGTAGCCTAGTGGTTAGAGTGGAGGGATGGCAGGTAGCCTAGTGGTTAGAGTGGAGGGGGGGTAGGTAGCCTAGTGGTTAGAGTGGAGGGATGGCAGGTAGCCTAGTGGTTAGAGTGGAGGGGGATGGCAGGTAGTCTAGTGGTTAGAGTGGAGGGATGGCAGGTAGCCTAGTGGTTAGAGTGGAGGGGGGGGCAGGTAGCCTAGTGGTTAGAGTGGAGGGATGGCAGGTAGCCTAGTGGTTAGAGTGTAGGGGGGGTAGGTAGCCTAGTGGTTAGAGTGGAGGGGGGGGCAGGTAGCCTAGTGGTTAGAGTGGAGGGATGGCAGGTAGTCTAGTGGTTAGAGTGGGGGGGGTAGGTAGCCTAGTGGTTAGAGTGGAGGGGGGTAGGTAGCCTAGTGGTTAGAGTGGAGGGATGGCAGGTAGCCTAGTGGTTAGAGTGGAGGGGGGCAGGTAGCCTAGTGGTTAGAGTGTAGGGGATGGCAGGTAGCCTAGTGGTTAGAGTGGAGGGATGGCAGGTAGCCTAGTGGTTAGAGTGGAGGGATGGCATGTAGCCTAGTGGTTAGAGTGGAGGGGGGTAGGTAGCCTAGTGGTTAGAGTGGAGGGATGGCAGGTAGCCTAGTGGTTAGAGTGTGAGGGGGGGAAGGTAGCCTAGTGGTTAGAGTGGAGGGATGGCAGGTAGCCTAGTGGTTAGAGTGGAGGGGGGGCAGGTAGCCTAGTGGTTAGAGTGGAGGGGTGGTAGGTAGCCTAGTGGTTAGAGTGGAGGGGGGGGTAGGTAGCCTAGTGGTTAGAGTGGAGGGGGGGGCAGGTAGCCTAGTGGTTAGAGTGGAGGGTGGCAGGTAGCCTAGTGGTTAGAGTGGAGGGATGGCAGGTAGCCTAGTGGTTAGAGTGGAGGGAGGGCAGGTAGCCTAGTGGTTAGAGTGTAGGGGGGGTAGGTAGCCTAGTGGTTAGAGTGGAGGGGGGGTAGGTAGCCTAGTGGTTAGAGTGGAGGGATGGCAGGTAGCCTAGTGGTTAGAGTGTAGGGGGGGCAGGTAGCCTAGTGGTTAGAGTGGAGGGATGGCAGGTAGCCTAGTGGTTAGAGTGGAGGGGGGTAGGTAGCCTAGTGGTTAGAGTGGAGGGGTGGCAGGTAGCCTAGTGGTTAGAGTGTAGGGGGGGGCAGGTAGCCTAGTGGTTAGAGTGGAGGGGGTAGGTAGCCTAGTGGTTAGAGTGGAGGGGGGTAGGTAGCCTAGTGGTTAGAGTGGAGGGGGGGGGCAGGTAACCTAGTGGTTAGAGTGGAGGGGGGTAGGTAGCCTAGTGGTTAGAGTGGAGGGGGGTAGGTAGCCTAGTGGTTAGAGTGGAGGGGGGGGCAGGTAGCCTAGTGGTTAGAGTGGAGGGGGGTAGGTAGCCTAGTGGTTAGAGTGGAGGGGGGGGTAGGTAGCCTAGTGGTTAGAGTGTAGGGGGGTAGGTAGCCTAGTGGTTCGAGTGGAGGGGGGCAGGTAGCCTAGTGGTTAGAGTGTAGGGGGGTAGGTAGCCTAGTGGTTAGAGTGGAGGGGGGTAGGTAGCCTAGTGGTTAGAGTGGAGGGGGGGTAGGTAGCCTAGTGGTTAGAGTGGAGGGATGGCAGGTAGCCTAGTGGTTAGAGTGGAGGGGGTAGGTAGCCTAGTGGTTAGAGTGGAGGGGGGTAGGTAGCCTAGTGGTTAGAGTGTAGGGGGGCAGGTAGCCTAGTGGTTAGAGTGGAGGGGGGGTAGGTAGCCTAGTGGTTAGAGTGAGAGGGTGGCAGGTAGCCTAGTGGTTAGAGTGGAGGGGGGGGGCAGGTAGCCTAGTGGTTAGAGTGGAGGGGGGGTAGGTAGCCTAGTGGTTAGAGTGGAGGGGGGGGCAGGTAGCCTAGTGGTTACAGTGTAGGGGGGTAGGTAGCCTAGTGGTTAGAGTGGAGGGGGGTAGGTAGCCTGAGTGGTTAGAGTGGAGGGGGGGTAGGTAGCCTAGTGGTTAGAGTGGAGGGGGGGGCAGGTAACCTAGTGGTTCGAGTGGAGGGGGGCAGGTAGCCTAGTCGTTACAGTGTAGGGGGGTAGGTAGCCCAGTGGTTAGAGTGTAGGGGGGGTAGGTAGCCTAGTGTCGTTAGAGTGGAGGGGGGCAGGTAGCCTAGTGGTTGGAGTGGAGGGGGGGCAGGTAACCTAGTGGTTAGAGTGGAGGGGGGTAGGTAGCCTAGTGGTTAGAGTGGAGGGGGTAGGTAGCCTAGTGGTTAGAGTGGGGGGGGGGCAGGTAACCTAGTGGTTAGAGTGGAGGGGGGGTAGGTAGCCTAGTGGTTAGAGTGGAGGGATGGCAGGTAGTCTAGTGGTTAGAGTGGAGGGATGGCAGGTAGCCTAGTGGTTAGAGTGGAGGGGGGGCAGGTAGCCTAGTGGTTAGAGTGGAGGGATGGCAGGTAGCCTAGTGGTTAGAGTGGAGGGATGGCAGGTAGCCTAGTGGTTAGAGTGGAGGGATGGCAGGTAGCCTAGTGGTTAGAGTGGAGGGATGGCAGGTAGCCTAGTGGTTAGAGTGGAGGGATGGCAGGTAGCCTAGTGGTTAGAGTGTAGAGGGGGGGTAGGTAGCCTAGTGGTTAGAGTGGAGGGGGGGGGCAGGTAGCCTAGTGGTTAGAGTGGAGGGATGGCAGGTAGTCTAGTGGTTAGAGTGTGAGGGGGGGGTAGGTAGCCTAGTGGTTAGAGTGTAGGGGGGTAGGTAGCCTAGTGGTTAGAGTGGAGGGATGGCAGGTAGCCTAGTGGTTAGAGTGGAGGGGGGGCAGGTAGCCTAGTGGTTAGAGTGGAGGGATGGCATGTAGCCTAGTGGTTAGAGTGGAGGGATGGCAGGTAGCCTAGTGGTTAGAGTGGAGGGATGGCATGTAGCCTAGTGGTTAGAGTGGAGGGGGGGTAGGTAGCCTAGTGGTTAGAGTGGAGGGATGGCAGGTAGTCTAGTGGTTAGAGTGGAGGGATGGCAGGTAGCCTAGTGGTTAGAGTGTAGGGGGGGAAGGTAGCCTAGTGGTTAGAGTGGAGGGATGGCAGGTAGCCTAGTGGTTAGAGTGGAGGGATGGCAGGTAGCCTAGTGGTTAGAGTGGAGGGATGGCAGGTAGCCTAGTGGTTAGAGTGGAGGGATGGCAGGTAGCCTAGTGGTTAGAGTGTAAGGGGGGGGGTAGGTAGCCTAGTGGTTAGAGTGGAGGGGGGTAGGTAGCCTAGTGGTTAGAGTGGAGGGATGGCAGGTAGCCTAGTGGTTAGAGTGGAGGGATGGCAGGTAGCCTAGTGGTTAGAGTGGAGGGATGGCAGGTAGCCTAGTGGTTAGAGTGTAAGGGGGGGGTAGGTAGCCTAGTGGTTAGAGTGGAGGGGGTAGGTAGCCTAGTGGTTAGAGTGGAGGGATGGCAGGTAGCCTAGTGGTTAGAGTGTGAGGGGGGCAGGTAGCCTAGTGGTTAGAGTGGAGGGATGGCAGGTAGCCTAGTGGTTAGAGTGGAGGGATGGCAGGTAGCCTAGTGGTTAGAGTGGAGGGATGGCAGGTAGTCTAGTGGTTAGAGTGGAGGGGGGGTAGGTAGCCTAGTGGTTAGAGTGGAGGGATGGCAGGTAGCCTAGTGGTTAGAGTGGAGGGATGGCAGGTAGCCTAGTGGTTAGAGTGGAGGGATGGCAGGTAGCCTAGTGGTTAGAGTGTAGGGGGGGGTAGGTAACCTAGTGGTTAGAGTGGAGGGATGGCAGGTAGCCTAGTGGTTAGAGTGGAGGGGGGGCAGGTAACCTAGTGGTTAGAGTGGAGGGGGGGTAGGTAGCCTAGTGGTTAGAGTGGAGGGGGGTAGGTAGCCTAGTGGTTAGAGTGTGAGGGGGGCAGGTAGCCTAGTGGTTAGAGTGGAGGGGGTGGTAGGTAGCCTAGTGGTTAGAGTGGAGGGATGGCAGGTAGTCTAGTGGTTAGAGTGGAGGGATGGCAGGTAGCCTAGTGGTTAGAGTGGAGGGGGGGGGGCAGGTAACCTAGTGGTTAGAGTGGAGGGATGGCAGGTAGCCTAGTGGTTAGAGTGTGAGGGGGGGTAGGTAGCCTAGTGGTTAGAGTGGAGGGGGGGGGCAGGTAGCCTAGTGGTTAGAGTGGAGGGATGGCAGGTAGCCTAGTGGTTAGAGTGTGAGGGGGGTAGGTAGCCTAGTGGTTAGAGTGTAGGGGGGTAGGTAGCCTAGTGGTTAGAGTGGAGGGATGGCAGGTAGCCTAGTGGTTAGAGTGGAGGGGGGGTAGGTAGCCTAGTGGTTAGAGTGGAGGGAGGCAGGTAGCCTAGTGGTTAGAGTGGAGGGGGGGCAGGTAGCCTAGTGGTTAGAGTGGAGGGATGGCATGTAGCCTAGTGGTTAGAGTGGAGGGATGGCAGGTAGCCTAGTGGTTAGAGTGGAGGGATGGCATGTAGCCTAGTGGTTAGAGTGGAGGGGGGGTAGGTAGCCTAGTGGTTAGAGTGGAGGGATGGCAGGTAGCCTAGTGGTTAGAGTGTAGGGGGGGGTAGGTAGCCTAGTGGTTAGAGTGGAGGGGATGGCAGGTAGCCTAGTGGTTAGAGTGGAGGGATGGCAGGTAGCCTAGTGGTTAGAGTGGAGGGATGGCAGGTAGCCTAGTGGTTAGAGTGGAGGGATGGCAGGTAGCCTAGTGGTTAGAGTGTAGGGGGGGGTAGGTAGCCTAGTGGTTAGAGTGGAGGGGGGTAGGTAGCCTAGTGGTTAGAGTGGAGGGATGGCAGGTAGCCTAGTGGTTAGAGTGGAGGGATGGCAGGTAGCCTAGTGGTTAGAGTGGAGGGATGGCAGGTAGCCTAGTGGTTAGAGTGTAAGGGGGGGGGTAGGTAGCCTAGTGGTTAGAGTGGAGGGGGGGTAGGTAGCCTAGTGGTTAGAGTGGAGGGATGGCAGGTAGCCTAGTGGTTAGAGTGTAGGGGGGCAGGTAACCTAGTGGTTAGAGTGGAGGGATGGCAGGTAGCCTAGTGGTTAGAGTGGAGGGGGGGTAGGTAGCCTAGTGGTTAGAGTGGAGGGATGGCAGGTAGCCTAGTGGTTAGAGTGTAGGGGGGGGGCAGGTAACCTAGTGGTTAGAGTGGAGGGGGGTAGGTAGCCTAGTGGTTAGAGTGGAGGGGGGTAGGTAGCCTAGTGGTTAGAGTGGAGGGGGGGGCAGGTAACCTAGTGGTTAGAGTGGAGGGGGGCAGGTAGCCTAGTGGTTAGAGTGGAGGGGGGGTAGGTAGCCTAGTGGTTAGAGTGTGGGGGGGGGCAGGTAACCTAGTGGTTAGAGTGGAGGGGGGGTAGGTAGCCTAGTGGTTAGAGTGGAGGGGGGGTAGGTAGCCTAGTGGTTAGAGTGTGAGGGGGTAGGTAGCCTAGTGGTTAGAGTGGAGGGGGGGTAGGTAGCCTAGTGGTTAGAGTGTAGGGGGGGTAGGTAGCCTAGTGGTTAGAGTGGAGGGGGGTAGGTAGCCTAGTGGTTAGAGTGTGGGGGGGGTAGGTAGCCTAGTGGTTAGAGTGGAGGGTGGCAGGTAGCCTAGTGGTTAGAGTGGAGGGGGGCAGGTAGCCTAGTGGTTAGAGTGGAGGGGGGTAGGTAGCCTAGTGGTTAGAGTGTAGGGGGGGTAGGTAGCCTAGTCGTTAGAGTGGAGGGGGGATAGGTAGCCTAGTGGTTAGAGTGTAGAGGGGGCAGGTAGCCTAGTGGTTAGACTGGAGGGGGGGGGCAGGTAACCTAGTCGTTAGAGTGGAGGGGGGGTAGGTAGCCTAGTGGTTAGAGTGTAGGGGGGGGGCAGGTAACCTAGTGGTTCGAGTGGAGGGGGGCAGGTAGCCTAGTCGTTACAGTGTAGGGGGGTAGGTAGCCCAGTGGTTAGAGTGTAGGGGGGGTAGGTAGCCTAGTCGTTAGAGTGGAGGGGGGGGTAGGTAGCCTAGTGGTTAGAGTGTAGGGGGGGGCAGGTAGCCTAGTCGTTAGAGTGGAGGGGGGGTAGGTAGCCTAGTGGTTAGAGTGTAGGGGGGTAGGTAGCCTAGTCGTTAGAGTGTAGGGGGGGGCAGGTAACCTAGTGGTTAGATTGTAGAGGGGGCAGGTAGTCTAGTGGTTAGAGTGTAGAGGGGGTAGGTAGCCTAGTCGTTAGAGTGTGGGGGGGGGGGCAGGTAACCTAGTGGTTAGAGTGGAGGGGGGCAGGTAGCCTAGTGGTTAGAGTGTAGAGGGGTAGGTAGCCTAGTCGTTAGAGTGTGGGGGGGGGGGGCAGGTAGTCTAGTGGTTAGAGTGGAGGGGGGGCAGGTAGCCTAGTGGTTAGAGTGGAGGGGGGGTAGGTAGCCTAGTGGTTAGAGTGTAGCGGAGGCAGGTAGTCTAGTGGTTAGAGTGTAGCGGGGCGGCAGGTAGCCTAGTGGTTAGAGTGGAGGGGGGTAGGTAGTCTAGTGGTTAGAGTGTAGGGGGGGGGGCAGGTAGCCTAGTGGTTAGAGTGGAGGGGGGGGGGGCAGGTAGCCTAGTGGTTAGAGTGTAGGGGGGCAGGAAGTCTAGCTGGTGTAGGCAGTGTAGAGGGACGTACAGGTAGCTGTAGTGGATAGAGGATGGAGCTGGGGTAGGTAGTCTAGTGGTTACTAGGAGTGTGGTGAAGGCAGGATAGGCCTACAGGTGGTTGAGTGAAGGCAGGATCGAGGAAGTCTACAGGTAGCTGTGTGAAGGCAGGATAGAGGATACCTACAGGTAGCTGTGTGAAGGCAGGATAGAGGATACCTACAGGTAGCTGTGTGAAGGCAGGATAGAGGATACCTACAGGTAGCTGTGTGAAGGCAGGATAGAGGATACCTACAGGTAGCTGTGTGAAGGCAGGATAGAGGATACCTACAGGTAGCTGTGTGAAGGCAGGATAGAGGATACCTACAGGTAGCTGTGTGAAGGCAGGATAGAGGATACCTACAGGTAGCTGTGTGAAGGCAGGATAGAGGATACCTACAGGTAGCTGTGTGAAGGCAGGATAGAGGATACCTACAGGTAGCTGTGTGAAGGCAGGATAGAGGATACCTACAGGTAGCTGTGTGAAGGCCTGCGGCAGGATAGAGGACAGGGTGTCACAGGCGCTGGTCTGTAGAGTCGGATGCTGATGACTCTGAAGGGCTCCGTTCAACGGACCACTCAATACATCCACCCAGAACTGGACCACCTGCAACAGACAGACAGACAGACAGACAGACAGACAGACGTCCACATACTTTTGGTCATGCATGTTATGGTAAAGTAGTGTGTAATAATAACATTCACATTTTAGTCATTGAGCAGACGCTCTTATCCAGAGCGACTTACAGTAGTGAATGCATACATTTCTTTCCATACTGGTCCCCCGTGGGAATCGAAACCACAACCCTGGCGTTGCAAACACCATGCTCTACCAACTGAGCCACACGGGACCGATGTATTATTATAATGTATTATTCTATTGTATGTGATTGTATGTGGGTTCTGACCTGTTCACCGGACGTGCTACCTTGTCCCAGACCCGCTGTTTTCTACTCTCTAGAGACAGCAGGAGCGGTAGAGATACTCTGAATGATCGGCTATGAAAAGCCAACTAACATTGACTCCTGAGGTGCTGACCTGTTGCACCCTCGACAACCACTGTGATTATTATTATTTGACAATGCTGGTCATTTATGAACATTTGAACATCTTGGCCATGTGCTGTTATAATCTCCACCCGGCACAGCCAGAAGAGGACTGGCCACCCCTCATAGCCTGGTTCCTCTCTAGGTTTCTTCCTAGGTTCTGGCCTTTCTAGGGAGTTTTTCCTAGCCACCTGCATTGCTTGCTGTTTGGGGTTTTAGGCTGGGTTTCTGTACAGCACTTTGAGATATCAGCTGATGTAAGAAGGGCTATATAAATAAATTTGATTTGATAGGCAGCAGCTACTCTTCCTGGGGTTTATTATGGATCCCCATTAGTTCCTGCCAAGGCAGCAGCTACTCTTCCTGGGGTTTATTATGGATCCCCATTAGTTCCTGCCAAGGCAGCAGCTACTCTTCCTGGGGTTTATTATGGATCCCCATTAGTTCCTGCCAAGGCAGCAGCTACTCTTCCTGGGGTTTATTATGGATCCCCATTAGTTCCTGCCAAGGCAGCAGCTACTCTTCCTGGGGTTTATTATGGATCCCCATTAGATCCTGCCAAGGCAGCAGCTACTCTTCCTGGGGTTTATTATGGATCCCCATTAGTTCCTGCCAAGGCAGCAGCTACTCTTCCTGGGGTTTATTATGGATCCCCATTAGTTCCTGCGAAGGCAGCAGCTACTCTTCCTGGGGTTTATTATGGATCCCCATTAGTTCCTGTCAAGGCAGCAGCTACTCTTCCTGGGGTTTATTATGGATCCCCATTAGTTCCTGCCAAGGCAGCAGCTACTCTTCCTGGGGTTTATTATGGATCCCCATTAGTTTCTGCCAAGGCAGCAGCTACTCTTCCTGGGGTTTATTATGGATCCCCATTAGTTCCTGCCAAGGCAGCAGCTACTCTTCCTGGGGTTTATTATGGATCCCCATTAGTTCCTGCCAAGGCAGCAGCTACTCTTCCTGGGGTTTATTAAGGATCCCCATTAGTTCCTGCCAAGGCAGCAGCTACTCTTCCTGGGGTTTATTATGGATCCCCATTAGTTCCTGCCAAGGCAGCAGCTACTCTTCCTGGGGTATATTATGGATCCCCATTAGTTCCTGCCAAGGCAGCAGCTACTCTTCCTGGGGTTTATTATGGATCCCCATTCGTTCCTGTCAAGGCAGCAGCTACTCTTCCTGGGGTTTATTATGGATCCCCATTAGTTCCTGCCAAGGCAGCAGCTACTCTTCCTGGGGTTTATTATGGATCCCCATTAGTTCCTGCCAAGGCAGCAGCTACTCTTCCTGGGGTTTATTATGGATCCCCATTAGTTCCTGCCAAGGCAGCAGCTACTCTTCCTGGGGTTTATTATGGATCCCCATTAGTTCCTGCCAAGGCAGCAGCTACTCTTCCTGGGGTTTATTATGGATCCCCATTAGTTCCTGCCAAGGCAGCAGCTACTCTTCCTGGGGTTTATTATGGATCCCCATTAGTTCCTGCCAAGGCAGCAGCTACTCTTCCTGGGGTTTATTATGGATCCCCATTAGTTCCTGTGAAGGCAGCAGCTACTCTTCCTGGGGTTTATTATGGATCCCCATTAGTTCCTGCCAAGGCAGCAGCTACTCTTCCTGGGGTTTATTATGGATCCCCATTAGTTATAATAGTCTACCGACACCTGGTAAACAGGTGTCATAATGACATGTTAAATAGTCCTACCTACACCTGGTAGACAGGTGACTCCATAATAACATGTTAAATAGTCCTACCGTCATAATGACATGTTAAATAGTCTACCTACACCTGGTAAACAGGTGACTCCATAATGACATGTTAAATAGTCCTACCTACACCTGGTAAACAGGTGACTCCATAATGACATGTTTAATAGCCCTACCTACACCTGGTAAACAGGTGACTCCATAATGACATGTTAAATAGTCCTACCTACACCTGGTAAACAGGTGACTCCATAATAACATGTTAAATAGTCCTACCTACACCTGGTAAACAGGTGTCATAATGACATGTTAAATAGTCCTACCTACACCTGGTAAACAGGTGTCATAATGACATGTTAAATAGTCCTACCTACACCTGGTAAACAGGTGACTCCATAATGACATGTTAAATAGTCCTACCTACACCTGGTAAACAGGTGACTCCATAATGACATGTTAAATAGTCCTACCTACACCTGGTAAACAGGTGACTCCATAATGACATGTTAAATAGTCCTACCTACACCTGGTAAACAGGTGACTCCATAATAACATGTTAAATAGCCCTACCTACACCTGGTAAACAGGTGACTCCATAATGACATGTTAAATAGTCCTACCTACACCTGGTAAACAGGTGTCATAATGACATGTTAAATAGTCCTACCTACACCTGGTAAACAGGTGTCATAATGACATGTTAAATAGTCCTACCTACACCTGGTAAACAGGTGTCATAATGACATGTTAAATAGTCCTACCTACACCTGGTAAACAGGTGACTCCATAATAACATGTTAAATAGTCCTACCTACACCTGGTAAACAGGTGTCATAATGACATGTTAAATAGTCCTACCTACACCTGGTAAACAGGTGTCATAATGACATGTTAAATAGTCCTACCTACACCTGGTAAACAGGTGACTCCATAATGACATGTTAAATAGTCCTACCTACACCTGGTAAACAGGTGACTCCATAATGACATGTTAAATAGTCCTACCTACACCTGGTAAACAGGTGACTCCATAATGACATGTTAAATAGTCCTACCTACACCTGGTAAACAGGTGACTCCATAATAACATGTTAAATAGCCCTACCTACACCTGGTAAACAGGTGACTCCATAATGACATGTTAAATAGTCCTACCTACACCTGGTAAACAGGTGTCATAATGACATGTTAAATAGTCCTACCTACACCTGGTAAACAGGTGTCATAATGACATGTTAAATAGTCCTACCTACACCTGGTAAACAGGTGTCATAATGACATGTTAAATAGTCCTACCTACACCTGGTAAACAGGTGACTCTATAATGACATGTTAAATAGCCTACCTACACCTGCTAAACAGGTGTCATAATGACATGTTAAATAGTCCTACCTACACCTGGTAAACAGGTGACTCCATAATGACATGTTAAATAGTCCTACCGACACCTGGTAAACAGGTGACTCCATAATGACATGTTAAATAGTCCTACCTACACCTGGTAAACAGGTGACTCCATAATGACATGTTAAATAGTCCTACCTACACCTGGTAAACAGGTGACTCCATAATAACATGTTAAATAGTCCTACCTACACCTGGTAAACAGGTGTCATAATGACATGTTAAATAGTCCTACCTACACCTGGTAAACAGGTGTCATAATGACATGTTAAATAGTCCTACCTACACCTGGTAAACAGGTGTCATAATGACATGTTAAATAGTCCTACCTACACCTGGTAAACAGGTGACTCCATAATGACATGTTAAATAGTCCTACCTACACCTGGTAAACAGGTGACTCCATAATGACATGTTAAATAGTCCTACCTACACCTGGTAAACAGGTGACTCCATAATGACATGTTAAATAGTCCTACCTACACCTGGTAAACAGGTGACTCCATAATAACATGTTAAATAGCCCTACCTACACCTGGTAAACAGGTGACTCCATAATGACATGTTAAATAGTCCTACCTACACCTGGTAAACAGGTGACTCCATAATAACATGTTAAATAGCCCTACCTACACCTGGTAAACAGGTGACTCCATAATGACATGTTAAATAGTCCTACCTACACCTGGTAAACAGGTGTCATAATGACATGTTAAATAGTCCTACCTACACCTGGTAAACAGGTGTCATAATGACATGTTAAATAGTCCTACCTACACCTGGTAAACAGGTGATCATAATGACATGTTAAATAGTCCTACCTACACCTGGTAAACAGGTGACTCATAATGACATGTTAAATAGTCCTACCTACACCTGGTAAACAGGTGACTCTATAATGACATGTTAAATAGCCTACCTACACCTGCTAAACAGGTGTCATAATGACATGTTAAATAGTCCTACCTACACCTGGTAAACAGGTGACTCCATAATGACATGTTAAATAGTCCTACCGACACCTGGTAAACAGGTGACTCCATAATGACATGTTAAATAGTCCTACCTACACCTGGTAAACAGGTGACTCCATAATGACATGTTAAATAGTCCTACCTACACCTGGTAAACAGGTGACTCCATAATAACATGTTAAATAGTCCTACCTACACCTGGTAAACAGGTGTCATAATGACATGTTAAATAGTCCTACCTACACCTGGTAAACAGGTGTCATAATGACATGTTAAATAGTCCTACCTACACCTGGTAAACAGGTGTCATAATGACATGTTAAATAGTCCTACCTACACCTGGTAAACAGGTGACTCCATAATGACATGTTAAATAGTCCTACCTACACCTGGTAAACAGGTGACTCCATAATGACATGTTAAATAGTCCTACCTACACCTGGTAAACAGGTGACTCCATAATGACATGTTAAATAGTCCTACCTACACCTGGTAAACAGTTGCCATGACGCGACATTGTTTTCAAATTAGCCCAATTTTGCGGGACTCAAGAAAACCACAGACATGGCAACCCTGCCCTCTGTGTTCTGTTAGACAGGTAACTCTTTATCCACATCATAGCAGGGGGTGTTAAAGCCATAACACATGTTTTTCCAGCAGCAGACTATGATCAATAATGTCAAAAGCTGCACTGAAGTCTAACAAGACAGCCCCCACAATCATTTTATCATAAATTTGCTCTCAGCCAATCATTTGTGTAAGTGCTGTGCTTGTTGAATGTCCTTCCCTATAAGCGTGCTGAAAGTCTGTTGTCAATTTGTTTACTGTGAAATAGCATTGTATCTGTTCAAACACCATTTTTTCCAAAAGTTTACTAAGGGTTGGTAACAGGCTGATTGGTCGGCTATTTGAGCCAGTAAAGGTGGCTTTACTATCCTTGGGTAGAGGAATGACTTATGCTTCCCTCCAAGCCTGAGAGAACAGACAGACAGGTGCGGCAGACAGACAGGTGTGGCAGAGGGCCAGACAGACGTGTACCTGCGAGATGGGGACCCTGCAGCTCTCTGACTGGCTGCTCTCTGGTCTGTACTGTTGGATGATACCTGTCCCCAACTCCTCTAGCAACTACGGAGAGAGATGGTATGTTTGTCCCGTTATTCCACATCAACATGTTAAACAAACTGCACATTGATTTGTGTTTCACCTTGGCTCCGTGTAGTTGAATGGAGGGGTCTGTCTCTCGGAGGCAGCGGGCGCTCACCTGCCCCAGCTCACAGAGACATACCTGGCACAGAGGGAAGTAACCACGCACCAGGTGGGCCAGCACCTACCACACACACACACACACACACACACACACACACACGCACACACGCAGGTTTCCATTAGCCGGTAAATGCATGCTTTCAGCCATTCAAAAAAAATGAAAAGCCAATAAAATAAAATTGTTCGAAGAAATAATACAAAATAATGCTTTTTATTTAGTGGTTGTTAATATTCTTCACAGATAATAAATACATCATCAAGCTGCTGGAACATTACTGCCAGTTTCTATTCTAACCACAGCCCCGACTGCCAGTTTCTATTCTAACCACAGCCCCGACTGCCAGTTTCTATTCTAACCACAGCCCCGACTGCCAGTTTCTATTCTAACCACAGCCCCGACTGCCAGTTTCTATTCTAACCACAGCCCCGACTGCCAGTTTCTATTCTAACCACAGCCCCGACTGCCAGTTTCGATTCTAACCACAGCCCCGACTGCCAGTTTCTATTCTAACCACAGCCCCGACTGCCTGTTTCTATTCTAACCACAGCCCCGACTGCCTGTTTCTATTCTAACCACAGCCCCGACTGCCAGTTTCTATTCTAACCACAGCCCCGACTGCCAGTTTCTATTCTAACCACAGCCCCGACTGCCAGTTTCTATTCTAACCACAGCCCCGACTGCCAGTTTCTATTCTAACCACAGCCCCGACTGCCAGTTTCTATTCTAACCACAGCCCCGACTGCCAGTTTCTATTCTAACCACAGCCCCGACTGCCAGTTTCTATTCTAACCACAGCCCCGACTGCCAGTTTCTATTCTAACCACAGCCCCGACTGTCTGTTTCTATTCTAACCACAGCCCCGACTGCCAGTTTCTATTCTAACCACAGCCCCGACTGCCAGTTTCTATTCTAACCACAGCCCCGACTGCCAGTTTCTATTCTAACCACAGCCCCGACTGCCTGTTTCTATTCTAACCACAGCCCCGACTGCCAGTTTCTATTCTAACCACAGCCCCGACTGCCAGTTTCTATTCTAACCACAGCCCCGACTGCCAGTTTCTATTCTAACCACAGCCCCGACTGCCAGTTTCTATTCTAACCACAGCCCCGACTGCCAGTTTCTATTCTAACCACAGCCCCGACTGCCAGTTTCTATTCTAACCACAGCCCCGACTGCCAGTTTCTATTCTAACCACAGCCCCGACTGCCAGTTTCTATTCTAACCACAGCCCCGACTGCCAGTTTCTATTCTAACCACAGCCCCGACTGCCAGTTTCTATTCTAACCACAGCCCCGACTGCCAGTTTCTATTCTAACCACAGCCCCGACTGCCAGTTTCTATTCTAACCACAGCCCCGACTGCCAGTTTCTATTCTAACCACAGCCCCGACTGCCAGTTTCTATTCTAACCACAGCCCCGACTGCCAGTTTCTATTCTAACCACAGCCCCGACTGCCAGTTTCTATTCTAACCACAGCCCCGACTGCCAGTTTCTATTCTAACCACAGCCCCGACTGCCAGTTTCTATTCTAACCACAGCCCCGACTGCCAGTTTCTATTCTAACCACAGCCCCGACTGCCAGTTTCTATTCTAACCACAGCCCCGACTGCCAGTTTCTATTCTAACCACAGCCCCGACTGCCAGTTTCTATTCTAACCACAGCCCCGACTGCCAGTTTCTATTCTAACCACAGCCCCGACTGCCAGTTTCTATTCTAACCACAGCCCCGACTGCCAGTTTCTATTCTAACCACAGCCCCGACTGCCAGTTTCTATTCTAACCACAGCCCCGACTGCCAGTTTCTATTCTAACCACAGCCCCGACTGCCAGTTTCTATTCTAACCACAGCCCCGACTGCCAGTTTCTATTCTAACCACAGCCCCGACTGCCAGTTTCTATTCTAACCACAGCCCCGACTGCCAGTTTCTATTCTAACCACAGCCCCGACTGCCAGTTTCTATTCTAACCACAGCCCCGACTGCCAGTTTCTATTCTAACCACAGCCCCGACTGCCAGTTTCTATTCTAACCACAGCCCCGACTGCCAGTTTCTATTCTAACCACAGCCCCGACTGCCAGTTTCTATTCTAACCACAGCCCCGACTGCCAGTTTCTATTCTAACCACAGCCCCGACTGCCAGTTTCTATTCTAACCACAGCCCCGACTGCCAGTTTCTATTCTAACCACAGCCCCGACTGCCAGTTTCTATTCTAACCACAGCCCCGACTGCCAGTTTCTATTCTAACCACAGCCCCGACTGCCAGTTTCTATTCTAACCACAGCCCCGACTGCCAGTTTCTATTCTAACCACAGCCCCGACTGCCAGTTTCTATTCTAACCACAGCCCCGACTGCCAGTTTCTATTCTAACCACAGCCCCGACTGCCAGTTTCTATTCTAACCACAGCCCCGACTGCCAGTTTCTATTCTAACCACAGCCCCGACTGCCAGTTTCTATTCTAACCACAGCCCCGACTGCCAGTTTCTATTCTAACCACAGCCCCGACTGCCAGTTTCTATTCTAACCACAGCCCCGACTGCCAGTTTCTATTCTAACCACAGCCCCGACTGCCAGTTTCTATTCTAACCACAGCCCCGACTGCCAGTTTCTATTCTAACCACAGCCCCGACTGCCAGTTTCTATTCTAACCACAGCCCCGACTGTCTGTTTCTATTCTAACCACAGCCCCGACTGCCAGTTTCTATTCTAACCACAGCCCCGACTGCCAGTTTCTATTCTAACCACAGCCCCGACTGCCAGTTTCTATTCTAACCACAGCCCCGACTGCCAGTTTCTATTCTAACCACAGCCCCGACTGCCTGTTTCTATTCTAACCACAGCCCCGACTGCCAGTTTCTATTCTAACCACAGCCCCGACTGCCTGTTTCTATTCTAACCACAGCCCCGACTGGGTTAGATTGTGTTGTTTATCCCCAATGTGCCCTCCCAGAACAGAGTGAAGACGGCCTCAAGATCCCTCCTTCTTGAGGAGGAAGTAGCGAGGCTGATATGCTCCAAGCAGTTGGGACAGTTTTTACTTCCCAACAGAAGCAGCTCACTTTGAGCAGGCCAAAGTCAGCAGTTAAGTTAAGAAGCAAATGATAGTGTTTGTCAGGCCCAGTCCTAGCAGTTCTGCTGCCGCTCTAGGCCAGATCAACATATGTCGACCCGTGTCATGTATAGTATGACATTTTGGAATAGATTGATAGACTACAGTAGTGTAATGATGTGTATCATGCGTAACTGGTGTATTTCAGTAACTACAGCAGACAACACATACAGTCAGTAATTCAGTTAGTAAATTCTGGGGGATGACCAGTTATTTATTAAATTGACTTATACTGGAAGGTACTTTTTGTAGCAGGTTAGGAGATCATTTTAGCTAACCCCTTTCATAACCTGAGCCAAATTATCCTACCTGGCTATAATTTTATTTAACTAGGCAAGTCGATTCCGGCGATAGCCCACTCTACTGTAAGGCCCTTACTGTTGAGTTAGAGGAGCAGTCCTTAGCTCAGGGGTAAGGCAGAGTGGCATCTATCAGATCCACAGGGATTAGGGGCAAGAAAAAACGCAACTGCCATTGAGTAGACAGGGACTAGTTGAGTCGTTAATCCTGCAGGGGTGGTATTTTAGCTTTGACGCTAGCTAGCTACAAACCACTGACGCTAGCTAGCTAGCTACAAACCAACCACCTACTGACGCTAGCCAGCTAGCTATAAACTACCCACCTACTGACGCTAGCCAGCTAGCTATAAACTACCCACCGACTGACGCTAGCCAGCTAGCTATAAACTACCCACCGACTGACGCTAGCCAGCTAGCTATAAACTACCCACCGACTGACGCTAGCCAGCTAGCTATAAACTACCCACCGACTGACGCTAGCCAGCTAGCTATAAACTACCCACCGACTGACGCTAGCCAGCTAGCTACAAACTACCCACCGACTGACGCTAGCCAGCTAGCTACAAACTACCCACCGACTGACGCTAGCCAGCTAGCTACAAACTACCCACCGACTGACGCTAGCCAGCTAGCTACAAACTAACCACCTACTGACGCTAGCCAGCTAGCTACAAACTAACCACCTACTGACGCTAGCCAGCTAGCTACAAACTAACCACCTACTGACGCTAGCCAGCTAGCTACAAACTAACCCCCTACTGACGCTAGCCAGCTAGCTACAAACTAACCCCCTACTGACGCTAGCCAGCTAGCTACAAACTAACCCCCTACTGACGCTAGCCAGCTAGCTACAAACTAACCCCCTTTCTGACGCTAGCCAGCTAGCTACAAACTAACCCCCTTTCTGACGCTAGCCAGCTAGCTACAAACTAACCCCCTTTCTGACGCTAGCCAGCTAGCTACAAACTAACCCCCTTTCTGACGCTAGCCAGCTAGCTACAAACTAACCCCCTTTCTGACGCTAGCCAGCTAGCTACAAACTAACCCCCTACTGACGCTAGCCAGCTAGCTACAAACTAACCCCCTACTGACGCTAGCCAGCTAGCAACAAACTAACCCCCTACTGACGCTAGCCAGCTAGCTACAAACTAACCCCCTACTGACGCTAGCCAGCTAGCTACAAACTAACCCCCTACTGACGCTAGCCAGCTAGCTACAAACTAACCACCTACTGACGCTAGCCAGCTAGCTACAAACTAACCACCTACTGACGCTAGCCAGCTAGCTACAAACTAACCACCTACCGACGCTAGCCAGCTAGCTACAAACTAACCACCTACTGACGCTAGCCAGCTAGCTACAAACTAACCACCTACTGACGCTAGCCAGCTAGCTACAAACTAACCACCTACTGACGCTAGCCAGCTAGCTACAAACTAACCACCTACTGACGCTAGCCAGCTAGCTACAAACTAACCACCTACTGACGCTAGCTAGCTAGCTACAAACTAACCACCTACTGACGCTAGCTAGCTAGCTACAAACTAACCACCTACTGACGCTAGCTAGCTAGCTACAAACTAACCACCTACTGACGCTAGCTAGCTAGCTACAAACTAACCACCTACTGACGCTAGCTAGGTGAAGTGTCTTTCTGACCTGTAAGGCCTCCAGGCGGACTGGGGACGGCTCCAGAGCTGCAGCCCCTCCTCCTCCCGGACCCTCGCTGTCTGATTGGTCGTCCCTGGGTTGAGTGACAAGCGACACACACAGCTGCAGCAGCCAGGGCACGCCCGGCTCCTCCTCTCCTGGAGTACGTGAGCCCCGAGGACTGTGGTATTTGTGTGAGGGTGGAGTGTGAGGCGAGGAAAAGCCCTCCTCTTTCTGCCTCCAGCTCTGCACCGTCTCCTGCGAGGTGTGTGTGAGGAGTAGCTGTATCTCAGAAAGAGGGGCTTGGGTCGACACCAACGCTCCATACAGCGTCAGAACAGACACCCGCACGTTCACGTCTAGGAAGGAACACAAAGTCTGTAAGAACACAGACGGGTGCAGGAGGTAGGTGTGTGTGTGTGTGTTTGTACCTCTGTGTCGGAGGTAGGTGTGTGTGTGTGTGTGTGTGGTAGGTGTGTGGTAGGTGTGTGTGTGTGTGTGTGTGTCTCTGTGTCGGAGGTAGGTGTGTGTGTGTGTGTGTGTGTGTGTGTGTACCTCTGTGTCGGAGGTAGGTGTGTGTGTGTGTGTGTGTGTGTACCTCTGTGTCGGAGGTAGGTGTGTGTGTGTGTGTGTGTGTGTGTGTGTGTGTGTGTGTACCTCTGTGTCGGAGGTAGGTGTGTGTGTGTGTGTGTGTGTGTGTACCTCTGTGTCGGAGGTAGGTGTGTGTGTGTGTGTGTGTGTGTACCTCTGTGTCGGAGGTAGGTGTGTGTGTGTTTGTACCTCTGTGTCGGAGGTAGGTGTGTGTGTGTGTACCTCTGTGTCGGAGGTAGGTGTGTGTGTGTGTACCTCTGTGTCGGAGGTAGGTGTGTGTGTGTGTACCTCTGTGTCGGAGGTAGGTGTGTGTGTGTGTGTGTGTGTGTGTGTGTGTGTGTGTGTGTGTGTGTACCTCTGTGTCGGAGATAGGGTCGTATCTGTCTCCACAGCGGGCTGAGCAGGCCGGGTCTCAGCCTGTTATACGGAGCATTACACACCAGGTGAGCCAGGCACTGAAACACACACAGGTCAACAGGTCACAGAGGATCAGTGTGGAGTCATGTGTGAGAATCACCTTGACGACCTGAGTCAGTGAGTCCCCTTGACGATCTGAGTCAGTGAGTGTGAGTCCCCTTGACGATCTGAGTCAGTGAGTGTGAGTCACCTTGACGATCTGAGTCAGTGAGTCCCCTTGACGATCTGAGTCAGTGAGTCCCCTTGACGATCTGAGTCAGTGAGTCCCCTTGACGATCTGAGTCAGTGAGTGTGAGTCCCCTTGACGATCTGAGTCAGTGAGTGTGAGTCACCTTGACGATCTGAGTGAGCGTGTGAGCAGAGGCCTCGGCCAGCAGAGCGAGGGAGAGCGAGCGGTGCAGCTCGCGGACGGCGGTGGCGAGGGAGAAGGAGAACGGGATGTACGAGGTTCTGGCTGGAGCCAAGTCTTCAGCCACGCCCAGGAACTGACGGGAACCATCCAGCAATGCAGACACCACCTGGAGTGCACACGCACGCACCTGGAGGGAGAGAGACCAGCATTACACACACCTGGAGGGAGAGAGACCAGCGTTACACACACACACACCTGGAGGGAGAGAGACCAGCATTACACACACACCTGGAGGGAGAGAGACCAGCGTTACACACACCTGGAGGGAGAGAGACCAGCGTTACACACACACACACCTGGAGGGAGAGAGACCAGCATTACACACACACCTGGAGGGAGAGACCAGCGTTACACACACACACACCTGGAGGGGGAGAGACCAGCGTTAAACACACACCTGGAGGGAGAGAGACCAGCGTTACACACACACCTGGAGGGAGAGAGACCAGCGTTACACACACACACACCTGGAGGGGGAGAGACCAGCGTTACACACACACACACCTGGAGGGAGAGAGACCGGCATTACACACACACACACCTGGAGGGAGAGAGACCAGCGTTACACACACACACACCTGGAGGGAGAGAGACCAGCGTTACACACACACACACCTGGAGGGAGAGAGACCAGCGTTACACACACACACACCTGGAGGGAGAGAGACCAGCGTTACACACACACACACCTGGAGGGAGAGAGACCAGCGTTACACACACACCTGGAGGGGGAGAGACCAGCGTTACACACACACCTGGAGGGGGAGAGACCAGCGTTACACACACACACCTGGAGGGAGAGAGACCAGCGTTACACACACACACACCTGGAGGGAGAGAGACCAGCGTTACACACACACACACCTGGAGGGGGAGAGACCAGCGTTACACACACACCTGGAGGGAGAGAGACCAGCGTTACACACACACACCTGGAGGGGGAGAGACCAGCGTTACACACACACACGTGGAGGGGGAGAGACCAGCGTTACACACACACACACCTGGAGGGAGAGAGACCAGCGTTACACACACACACCTGGAGGGAGAGAGACCAGCGTTACACACACACACCTGGAGGGAGAGAGACCGGCGTTACACACACACACACCTGGAGGGGGAGAGACCAGCGTTACACACACACACACCTGGAGGGAGAGAGACCAGCGTTACACACACACACCTGGAGGGAGAGAGACCAGCGTTACACACACACACACCTG